>NW_011888802.1:5393159-5422328 GCF_000151845.1 Pteropus vampyrus | reverse complement strand
CTGTCAAATAGGTAATTAGATATATCAATATTCTAGGATACATCATTACATTAAGAAACTTTAGAGCTACATACATTTGCCAAAATTTTTTAAATGTAAAGAATCTTTATAATGCTCTTTAAAATATGTCAGGAAAAAAAAAAAAAAAACTACTTCAGCCACAATACATTTGTATAAATGTGATGGTCATTTTCCTTAATATTTCCTCTGGGATGAGAGAGGAGTAAAAGAGATCAGAATTTCTTTTGAATACTTATTTTACGGCCAATTCTTCCATTGTAATAGCACTAAAAGACTGATATGACCCAGGTTTCTCAGGTCAGCTTGACTTTGAAGGTCTTTCTCCTGCATAAAACTTCAAAATAAACCAATGAGGCAGAATTTCTTAGTGTTCATCACATTATTCTATTGTAAAAAATTAAATGAGAAACATTAAATTTAGTGTCAGATACATTGATACAATGCAATGATGTTGGTCCAGCCAATGAGTAGCTGGGTGTGCTTGAAAAATTATTAATGTCTCTGAATAACTGTTTACAACTGTATAATGGAAATAAAGAATAAACTTCAGGTATTAAACATATGCATAAATGCATATATTTTTATCAATTAACTGGCATAGAAGAGACTTAATAAATGGAAGGTATTGTAATTTTCTGTTCTGCTTAGTAGTGAACAATCCTTGAAGGCAGTAGTTTCATGTCAAAGAACATGAAATACACTATATTGTTTCTAATAAATGCATAAGATAAATTAGCTGGTCCATTTTCAGGGTGGTACCATCATTTTCTTATTAAGTCTTAAATGTAAATGCAAGCTAGCATTTGTATCTTTTCTAAAAAATACATAATTTTTTACTTCCACACTTATTTTCTTTTGCTTATTATAAATTAAATTTATTTTTAATTGTGAGTGGAAATAGATTTTAAACTGTGTTCAATGATACACTTCTGGAAATCACAACTCATTATAATTAAGACTTATATTCCATCAATTATATTAATTATTGATATCAAATTATTTTTTAAAAATTACCATGAATATATTCTACCTAGCCTTTTTGATCTTTAGAAGATTTATAGTTTTGAAAATACTTGGTTAATTTACTTTTGTGTTGGTAAATTTACTTTTTTTCATTTTCTATTAAGCAGTGTAAAGTAACTATCTCTTTTCAGAACTTTCATTTATCATAGAAAGAAAAAAATGGTCTCCGTATAAAAAATATTTTATATTTCGCATTTTGGAAAGAAAAAACCTAGACAATATAATGCACTTTAGAGTTAGAGGAATTAAAATTTGATTTCTTAAGACTTTCAGTAGAATTATCTCTTGTTAAAGCATCATTTCAAAGTGCTCTCAGGTATAGATTGTACAAAAACAGTGATGATAATAACATACTTAATTGTGTACAAAATTGAAATATATTATTTTACAGTTGTTGGAGTTTTTTTTTTTTTTTTTTTTAACAATGAATACTTGAACCTGGGAGAGTCACTTATCAGAAAGTCGGACCAGGAGAGAATGTGGGAGATTTTTATGTTAAACAAAAGAGAATAGAAAGGAAAAATGACCCAGTAAAATAGTATCACCTTAAGACCAATTCTTCTAAATGGTAAGATATCAAATGCCAGTTTTAAAAGGATAATGATGATAAATTTCACTATAAAATTTCATTTTTAAGAGACATAAGTTGTTCAAGTATTTATGTTTATTTATTTTAATGAAAAACTAATATGTATATAATATGTATATAATAACTAATACTGTGCAAATGCTGAAGAGTGAAAATAATTTAAGATAAAATCCTGTTTTTGAACATATCTCAATATTATTGGAGAGGTGACATATTCAAGAATGTTAAAAAAAATTTCATGTTGATTTTTGAACAGCATAATTTTAGATGGAGAGATTAGTATTTGCATTTTACTCTAGAAAGAATTTAGATAATGGTAGAATTAAAAAATGAGTAAATTCAAAGAATGTTAAAATGGAGAAATAGAATTAGCAAGTAACTTGAAATTGCAATGAGCAACTCTTAGGGGTTGAGTTGAAAAAGAAAGTTTTTGCAAGTTGGTCATAGAAAAGAAAAGTTGAATACATGTTGGAGACTTCAATTAGTCAGCAAAGGGGTGAACGCATTAGTCAAATGAAAGCAACAGAATGATTGCAAAAAAATAAAATGATGCTTTAAAGTTTTAGGATGAATTAAAAGTAGAATGTAATAAAGTTTTATTTTATTTTTTTTAAATCAGAGACAGGGAGAACAATTTAATATTACAAAATTGCTTCAGGTATGTGACAACATCCTGAGCCAGGGTGAATGAGAATACATATGTAGATGTAGTTCATATTTTCCTGGAGTTAGAGGCAATTAAAACTAAACTATGAAATTTACTCAAAATTTATTTAGATATAGATGTACGATACTTGCTCTAGAAAGATTGTGTATACTTTCTTTGACTGAAAAGCAAGCTCCAGAACAATAAGAGCCATAAAATGTAATGTCTTTATTTTAACAACAACAACAAAAATGTTGAAAAGAAGCCAATATATTGAAACTTCTTAGAAAATATATGTAAGGTGGGTGAAAAAAAAACAAAAACCAAAAAAACGGAATTTTGTTCCTTAATCTTCAGTGTCCATCCAATTATTTTAATACTATCTTTTCCAGCAATTTAAGGATCGAACATAAATAGTCAATCAAAAACTTACTTATAATTGTAAATAATCTCGGAGACACTTCATTCTAAACTCCAAATTATGGCTACTGATTTTTTTTCTTTGACTAAATAAGACAAAAATAATTTAAAAACAAACAAATGACATAATAATAGACCCATGGGGGAAACATAATATAGATAAAAACTAAGTATGTGTATGTGTGTGTGTTTATATATATAAACAGAAAAAGGAAATGGCATATGTAGAAATAAACATAAGACATAGGTGATACAGTTAAAATTTATCACAGTCATATAATTAGAATATAAAAATTCTAAGAAACAATAACCCTGTCCATTCACAGCCCCCTGAAAGAGTTTGCCTATGATAGTTCCTATAGATTATCACTGTGTCAATGTAATTTCTCACATGAAAGTAGGGTTATTCATATTTCATAATTTTTCTTTCTCAAGTGCACAATGATTACTCTCTTTTCCTTCTGTAAAGAAATTTGTGCTATATACCAACCTTTTTAAAATTTAAAGATGTTTGCAATATCTTCTTATAATTTTTTTATTATTTGTAGGATCTGTAGGAATTCCTTCTTTTCTATTATTGCTTTTAGTCATTCTCTCTCTCTCTTTCTTTCTCTTTCTGCAAAGTACCACTTTTAGCTTTGATGGACTCCTTTAATAGAAGTTGTTTTATATTTTATTAATTTTTGCTCTTATATATATTATCACTTTTATCTTACTTGCTCAAATTTAAAACCTTTATTACTTTAAAAACACCATTCAGGAAGTAAAAGCACAGCCTATGAAATGAGAGAAGATACTTGCAAATCAAATATCTGATAAATGTATCCAGAATATATAAAGATATATTTAAACTCTTAAATATAAAAAATCTCAAAACTATGCTTTTACACAAAGATAATTCCACAATCAAAAGGCTTCACAAATGAATTCTACCAAATATTTAATTAAGAAATGACACCAAAGTTATACAAACTTTTATAATGTAAGTAAACAGAATCCATTGTAATGAAATATAATGATAGTTTAACCCTCAAGCTTCAATCAATTTAATTACATTGATAGAATTTTAAAATTAATATATTCATATTCATAAGTATAAAGTATTTAGTAAAATTCAATATTCATTTTTTAAAATTTAGCAAACCTTATTAATAAACTAATAGCTTATAAATTTTTATTGAGCTATACACTTATAATTTGTGCATTTTTATATATGCACTGTTTCAACATAAAAGTTAAAGAACAATACATAGAATAATAAAATATGTTCAAGTCTGATTTACTTTTGGCATCTGTAAGTTTTTAAGTTCAAGCAAGTTAAAAATATATCGCTACACTATTTGGTTTGCATTATTATGTTTTTTACTTCTCTAGAGATACAGATTTTATTAGCCTGTATAAAAATCAATATAAAAAATCAAATCAAAAACAGAGAAAATTGATTTAACTAACATACCTACAATCTAAAGGAAGTAATTATATATTGAATGTTTATACAAGTGAAATAAGAATATTCCATCAAAAGCCTCTCATGCTAGGTAGGTGATTTCAGGGCTGACACTGGCACTTATTGGTTTGAATAGATTTCATAAAATTAGAATAGATTAAAAAGATGGGTTTTATTGGAGTAAGTGATAAAAGAAGCTGATTAATGCAGACATGCATCTGGGTTCCTGTGCTCCTATCATTCTGTGGAAATTTGTTTCAGGTCAGGACTTCCGTTGGATATGGGTGAGTTTAACTATAAAGGGAACACTCCTCTCTATGCATTTTTCTCCAATGAGGCAACAGGAGAAAACGACCTTGTCCATGCAGAAATATGCAGACTGCTTGGTGTGTGGCAGTCTGAACATGGGGAGACAGCACTTGGCAAATTCTATAGGAAAGCTAATGCCTAGCACCTGGAGATACTGGGATAGTTAGGGTTCTGGGTGTGTGGGATATTATAGTATCCCTGTGTAGGGAGAAAGCAATGGACCTCATAACAAAACAAAGTTTGATTTTATGTCTTTCTATCAGGAGAAGAGGGACTTAGATAGTGAGCTTCCTGTGTAATTCTCTATTTGCTCCTGGAATAAAAACAATGCCCTCTCATAGAATCAGCAATTTTGGCAACTTAAAAAAAGAAAAAAAAAAACAATAACAGTACACAGTAGGCATTCATTAAATATTTGTAGAATAAGTAACTATACTACTTTTTGAAGAAGAGAGAACCTGACAGGTGTCATGACCCACTACCAAGAGTTATTTCATCCTACCCAGTAATCTTTTCTTTTATGAACTTCAGTAAAGATAAATTAAGTACTATAATGTCAAGAGAAACATTAAAGAACATTTTAATAATTATTCATTATTTCCTTTTCTTCCCAGTTACAAACATATTATATATTGAATTCTGAGGCTCCTGACTAAATAAGTAAAATGAAAGAGGAAATAATCAAAAAAAAAAAAAGAGAGAGAGAGAGAGAGAGAAAAACAGAGGAAAAAAACTACTTTGCAATTTCTACTCCCCTTAAAGCCTAATATTACATTATATTTTCTTTTTATTTATATATTTCTATTTGTCCACTAATTAGAGAAAAACATAAAATTAAAAGTTAAGTTAAATATGAAAGAAATTGTTTTTAAATTTAAGAATTTCTTCTTTCTAAGGAAAAACATGAAGCTTAAATGATAAACATTATAAGTGGAAGGTAGAATAATATGTGCCTTTAAATTGATATGTGATAATAATGAGAACCATAGGGTAAGAGCCGAAACATGAGCTTAATGACTTATTGCTTATTGCCATCTAAACATACCCCAGTATTTTTGTTTGCTTGCTCATTAGGGATATGCCTTACTTCTTTATCTTGGAAAAATCAGTAAAAAAGAAGCAGTATCCCCTGAAAACCAGAAAGGATCTTAGCAGATTGAAACTTAGTATGACTAGACTGGTGTTGGTAAATTAAAAAAAATTTAAAACAATGAATTAAATTTGAATTTTAGATAAATGAGTATTTTTTAGTGTATCTCCCAAATATCACATGGTACATACTTATGCTAAATAGTAACTAATTGCTTACCTTAAGTTTAAATTTAATTGAGCATTAGAAATTTTTAATTGCTAATTCTGGCATTTATAAACTACACAAAAAACAACAAAGCCCTCAGAGCATCAGCTATGGGAATATCAGAGCGAAAGGGAAAAATATACTACTACTTTTTCTTTCCTCCTCTGGGGCAACCATAACCGAAGCACATTGTATTGCGACAGAGTCTGTTTTCTGAAAAAATCATGTAAACCTTATTTAACCCTTGAGGGCTAAACAGTATAATTGAAATAAACAATTTAAACATATATTTATGGATTTCTTTTTTAATCTGAATTAATCTATATCACAAGATTAACACGTATTATAAAAACAACTCAAAGTAGATAGGTTCTAAAAAATTTTTCTTTTGTTTGATTTTATATTTGTTGTTTTGTTTTGGGTTGGTAGTAGTCTGTTTTAAACTTGTATTTTTATTTGCATTTTAAAACAGTAAAAAGCCCATTTCCTAAATAAAAATTTGATTTTATTTATTTTTCTAATGTGGATCCTAAAATGCTAATATCTGAAGCTACTAAAATGAATTAAAATGAATTGTCTGGCTACTTAAAAGAATTAAGGGCTTTGCTACTGCATACAGTAGAATTATTTACTATTAAATATGTTAAGCAAAGAGCTTTCTCTATTTTATTTTTATAAAACCTGAATTTCATTGTTTGTCCACCCCAATAAACTCTCTTTTAATTAATCTCATATTGTTCTCTTCTTATTGATGCATTTATTCTGTAGAACATTATATGTTAAAGGAGTTGAAAATCTAATAAATATAGCAGAAAAAGACATATTTTACTAGATGAATATAAAACATGACCCTCCTCCCTTTTAAACATTCTCCAGTACAATATGGTAATTGAAAGAATTTCACATAGGTGCATACATCTTCCATTATTCTTAAAACACTTATAAAAATATAGAAAACTGAATAATACATTTTGGAAGGGTTTTCTTTCGGTATAAATTTGCATTTGTAAAAAACAAAGTTTAATTTAGAGAGGAAATATGTAGAAAGCATCAGGATTCAATCATGCTTTAAAAATAAAAAAGGAGACCCATTCTCTATAGTTGGAAGCTTTTTTCCCTAAGCCAAGACATCTTGGCTAGAAGAGAGTCTGAAAGAGGATGAACTGACTTTGAGAATTTAAAAGCATTTTCAAGTCCTAGTTGTCTTGGAACATAAAAGCAATCATAAGAACAAAGTCAGTTTGACAGAAATGTTTCTTAAATCAGTAAGTCAAGTCAGGCAAACCACAGCATTTTTTCCAGTAAGAAATATTTCTTTGAAAGTTTTTGAAATATGAAAGTTAGTTCAATATTACTTATCTTTCATATTTTTGTATTACACTTCACTGATTACCTACTGAAATGTCAATCTTTATCATAGGTGTTCTTATGTATTTATTTATTATTTCCAAGATCACTTTTTGAATGCCTAGACATATATTGTTATTATTTTACAGATGAATGACTAATAATTGAAGAGGTTAAGCAATTTTTTTTTCACTGCTAAGAGCATGGTGAGTGATAATTCATATAAAACCCATGATCATTCTATAATGCCACACTGTCCCTCATATAAATACTTTATTCATCTCTGGCTCACCGACACTTCTAAATAACTATCATGATTCCATGTAGAGTTCTAAAAATGAAAGAAATATATGATTATTTTAAGTGACAAGTCCTAGAAATAGAATATACTAATAAAGTACTCTCCAGGTACAAAAAAAAAAAAAAGCTATAAAGAATAGTGGCATGTAACCAAGATACTTTGTATTCTGCTTCTGATTCCTTAAATTCACAGCATAGGTACAATTTTAAAGTTGATCTTATGATTTAAATTTGAGTGATAACAAAGGTATATTTTAAACCAGATATTTAAGAAAAATACAATAAAATGGTCTGTATTCCCTCACAGCATAGATAGTCCCTTCAGGGAAAATATAGATACATTTTAAAAACTTAAAAATTGCAAGTAGATTTTTTCTCTAATCTTTCCTTTTCTTTTCTTTTTTTTCCCTCTGTGATGTTATATAAAACAGTCATTTCATTCAATGTGGAAAGCATGGAGTCTGGAGCTATACAGACATGCTGTTGTTTCCAACTGCATGGTTTTGTATAGATAAATCCTGAGTTTCAGTTTTCTTATACGTAAAATGGAGAGATTTATCTTCTAAATATTATTATTCAAATTGAAGGTGATCATAGATATAAAATATCAATGACAGAAAATGCTTAGTTAATATTCATTCACAAATTACATTGAAAAGCACACTACTTCATACATGAGAATCTTACATTTCACAAGAGTCCTGATACAAATGGGTTGATTCCATAAAGATATTTATTTTTGCCAGACCAGTTTCAGTATGCTGCATTGCATACTGAAATATTAGTAAGTTGGTGGGAAAGGTGGATGTGGCTATACAATATTAGTAAGTTGGTGGGAAAGGTGGATGTGGCTATAAAAGAGTAAGATGAGGGATTCTATTCTGTATCTTTATTGTATCACTAATAATATAGTGGTTACAGTATTGCACCATAGCTTTGCATGGTGTACAAGCAATCTCTGCATTGTCTTACTACTGCTTACTTATGTACAATTATTTCAAATTATAAAAAGTTTAATTAAAAATATGGATCATGTGCATGTAACACAACCTAGATATTTACTAAGGTGTACTGCTCAAATGACGTTAAATTGGAGCATAACAATTTAAATCTGGCAGAAAATATCTTAACTGTGGAGTGGCTAATGTTGCTCCTCTTAATCTTCATAGAGCATTTTAGGTACAAAGAAAGTGAAAAAAACTTAAGAGAGCTTTTAAGAGTGTTGCCATTGTCTAGAGAATGTCTCTCATCCAAAAACTGATTTTAAAGATGCTGTTCAAGAGAAAGACAAAGCAATTTATTATTTCTATGAACTAATAGTCATAAAAATGCTAAATAAATCAGCGAATATAATTCCCAACATGGAATTGATGTTTAAAAATAAATGTGGTCCATACTTATTAAAATGGAATAAAACACTTGCCTAAATAAATGTATATTAAAACAAAAACACACATATACACACACTCTTATGCTCATAACAGTGTATATGTTAGGCTCAAAGTCTTTCATAAATAACTATGCTCTATGAAAGTTGATAAGAGGGTTGGATCAAATTAATTTATCTGAAAAGGAAAGCCCTCTCTGAGGATATGATAGTTGTGAAAACTAATACAGGAATAGGAATTTAGCATATAAAAAATAGCTAGGAAAAATATTTCAGAAAGGAGAAAAACAAACCTTCATTTTTGAAGATATTGAGAGAAGAAAAGATATTGAGAGAAGAAAAGAATATTGAGAGAAGGCATTTTGAAAAGAGCCAAGGCTTAATGAGGAATGATTTAGTGTATAGTATAAGTTTGGAGATCAAGCACACATAAGGTCCTAAGACTCTAAGGTCCTCGGGCTTTTTTTTTTTTTAGTTGTTTATTTATTTATTTTTTCCAGTAAGGGGAGAAATATTAATGGAAAACAATTAAATAATTTACAAAGACCCATGGGATTATTATTTTTTTAGACCATCTATATGTAGAATACTTGAAGGGTGATAAGAGTGAGCTCATGGAGAGAAGCCAGGAGGATCGATTATAGACCTGGCATGAGATGATGGAAGTTTAGACAAGAGATATGAGGAGTATAAAAGGTTGACAGGTTCAATTAAATCTGAATTAGCATTAGCAGATTTTAGATTGGGGGTGAGGAAGAAATATAGCTAGATATATGGCGAACAAGGCATATATATTTATCATTTATTAATGTAGAAAGATTGGAGGAAATTCAGGCATACAGGGTGAGGCTGAGATAGAAGAAGGTTTAAATTAATTAGTCAGATTTATAAATACTATTAATTAGATTTATAAATGATGTTTTAAACTGCCAATGAAGTATCTGGGTTGAAATATAAAGTAGCAGGTTAGATGTAGAAATTTAGAGGTCAGAAATTAGCACTAAGGTTGATTTATGCATTTAGTTGCTATACACAGATAAAATATACACAAAGCCATAGGAATCTATGAGATCGTTAGGAAGATGGTGGAAATAAGAACAGAAGAGGGCCCATGACTGACTCATGAGGTACTCCCTAGGCTGGAGGTCAGGCCCAAGAGAAAGCACTACGAAATAGAGGGAAAGAGGAGCCAAATGTGCAGGAAGAAAATCAAGAGAGCTGGTGTCATGAAAGTACTTAATGTTTCTTGAGAGTATAGTTGTGTGAATGAAGCATGCTCATCAGTAAACTTAAAGAAGATCAGTTTTGGTATAACATGGGGGTAGAAGCCAGAATAGAGTGTGATAAAGAATGAAAAAAAACCATAATTACTCAGAACTTGGAAATTTTCTCTCTGCTACTGTGACCTTCTAGAGACACCTAGAAACCCTTCCTTCCTTGTCAAAAACAATGTGTCTCAATCTTGTATTAGTGAAAGGGTAATGAACTCTTCTGAACATAACAAATGTGCCCTCATTCACTGTCTCCATGAACAATTTTACTGTAAGCTCTGAATGTCACTCTAGCGTAGGGAAACAATAAGATATAGATTTGATAGCGGAAAAAAAAGCTTCACTATTCACAGAAGATATATATTTTTTTCTCAAGAAAAAAAGAAGAATCTATAGAAAAGTTATTTAAAAAAGTAGAAGTTTATTATGCAGCTATAAGCAAATAAACGAACAAAAATGAGTAAGATTTATAAAATTATATGAATTGAAGTAATTTTCAAGACATATTGTTAAGTTAAAAAATGAAAGTGCTAAAGAGTATAGTATGTTACTTTTTTGTGTAAGAAAAAATAGGGAGTGAAAAACATAGTGTCTGCATATTTCTGAAAAAGTAACTCAAAGTTGATAAACAAGAAATCAAAGAAATTGGTTACATACAAAAATAAGTAGGAATGAGGTAGATAGATGAAGGATGGGAAGAAGTAAAAGGTATGGGGAAATACTTCTATGAATATAATTGCTCAATAATTTCGACTTTGAGAACCATAGTATGTTTCACTAATCAAACACAGACACACCCAAACACACGCACGCGCGCGCGCGCACACACAGACACACACCCCAAGGGTGCAGAAATACTGAAAATGGAATATAAACAACAAAAAAAAGAACCTATCTGTAATTAAAATCAATAACCACCTTTAATTATTGGGAACTAGTCTTGAACAAAATATATTTACTTCATAACATCAGACTTAAAAAAACTGTAAGCAAATACTGAATTTTAATAAGTTTATTTTACATAATTTTATGGGTTAGCAATTTAGAATTTATATAATTTGTATTGTAAGATTGATAAAATAATAAATATGCTATGGATAATGAAAAACAGGTTAATCACAGTGTCTGATAACTACTGATGTAACTTTCAGGCTTTTTCTTTTTGCTGTACCAGGGTGTTTCGCTATTCTCAATTGATTTTTATTAATCTTTCCTATACTTTTATAAATATTCTTCTTATTAAACACATTTCAATTACTCCTTTTATATGTGTTCTCTATTTCTTGCTGACTCTGACTGTTATATATATATTTTAATTCTTATATATATATACTTGCACATAGATAATTCTGAGATTATATTCATGTCAACATATACAGAGAGATAATATAAAAATAGCAATAATATGGCAGAATAATTAATTTCTTTAAATATTCTGAAATAAATTTCACTTAAAAAATGTTATGCTCAGTTTATTCCATTGCTTTTTTCATTAATCACAGTGACTGATTTTGACATTTTATAGGCCAATTTCATACAGAACTCATCCAAATTCTAAAGATAAAGTGATTTGTTACTTCAACCTCCTTAGTAAATCTACTTAAGTACAGCACTGTCAAAAAACTGAAGCACAGGGATATATATTCTTAGATGTATAAATTCAGAACAGAATTCCAAGTTTTATTTGAGTTGTCTTTTTATAGTACCAGAGAATGACAAAATATTGGTCTGAAATTTTTTACTTGCTCATCACTGATTATTATAATCATAAAAAATTATCTAGGTCCTTCTTACATACTTTTGCTTCCTTCTTATTTGAAAACAAATATTCGAAAGCTTAAGGGCTACTGAAGTCTGACAGACACATCAATTCTACACATTTTATTTAAGAAGCATACTTTTATTTTAAATACTTTTTTTTACTAGCACCAGAATCTCAGCCTATCAACTCATTCTACTAATTTTGTGATTACTAAGTGGTAAGAAAATAGATTCACTTGTACCCATTGGAATTGATGAGATATGTATTCTTTTTTATTTTATTATGCAGTGCTGTTTTTTCCCCCTAAGAATGTCTTTTAAACCATTAAATAACTATGTATCATAAGAGTAAAAAATCATTACTATCATGTCAACAGTTCCTTGTGCAGCAATATGACAACTCATTATTTATTTTTCTCTGTAATGCATTTACTAAGAGATGCCTTTTTTGCACTAAAAAAAAAAGTTAACCTTTTTTCATCAATATATAATGCAGAGACTCTAAACAAGAAAGGGACCATTTCTGAGGCTACAACTCAATAAAATTCTGAAGAATTGGTATATACATATCTCATAGTTGTTCAATTAGTCATACAATAAATAATAGGACAATTTCCTAACATTTTTTAAAATAAGAAACATTTAAAAAATGAATGAATGAATCTAAATATTTGAAAAATAATTTAAGTAGTTCCTTTGCTCTTCATGGAAGTGACATCTTCAGCAGGGCCATTTCATTAAAACACACTTTAGTAGGTGATAATGTGTGAAGTAATGCTAAAGAAAATTTTAGGTTAAACGTTCTACAATGATTTGCTACAATATTCCATTATATTAAACTGACAACCTGCTATAATGATTGATCACTAAAACTTATCTTCTTTTAAAAATTTCACTTGAAAAATTGATATTTTCGTTCATCATACAGTTTCCCAATGGCAGAAAAACTAAGGAATAGAGCAAAAGATGATTTTCTTGAGTCAAATTATATCACATAAAGTGAGGTCAGGCTGTTTTAAGGTAGCAGGATGCTGATTAATAAAGTACAGCAATTTACTAAATAATACATACTGTCATAAAATGTAGTACATAGCATTTGACACTAAAACAATCAATTTACTCCATTTAGAAGTTGTAAAATGTGATTTTTTTAAAAAGCCATTTTATTAGGTCAGTATATGGTCAGTAACAATAAAACTAAAATTAGCATTAAACTAAATTAAACAAATTAAAAGATTATGAGATCCTCTTCATTTGGGTAATTGTGGCAGAGACTTCCTGTTGCTTACCCTGTTATGTGTTTCTCCTTTCTTTGAAATAATATTAATGAGTGCTAGTTAACACTTGATTGCCTAAAGTAACATATATTTCCCAGAAATATATGTGTAAATTCTAAAATAAGAGAAATAAAATACACATACCCCACTTAAGGAAAATATTCTTAAAATTTGTCTTTTTTATTTTTTTTATTACTTAAAAAATTCTGCTGGTTGGATTGTAGCTGTGATGATTGGAGTTCAAACAAGAATTTTAAATAATAAAAGTCATGAGCTGTGGATTTTGGAACAAAAAGTTCGAGGACACTAGTTCTTTTTTGCCTAATAAATAATAAAATCAAAGTTAGAAAGAGGTAAGTAAAATATTAGACTTTGTAATTTTTATTTTTTGTTCATCTACCACGTTCTTCTTAAAAGAAGTTCTTGACAAGAATCCAGTTATATTTTGCTGATGTTATGATTGGAAATGGTATTAGCTTCATTCCAAGTATTAGTATTAATAAATAGACTGAAGTTAGTTTCCCAGATCTTTAGACCAAACAGAAATAAATGTTTCATCTTACAGTTACCAGAAAGAGTTTATAATAACTGCTTCTTACAAGAACTGCTCCTTCTCTTAGACACCTGAAAAATTAGACCAAATAAATTGTTGAAATAATCTGTAAGATAATTGGTAATATATCTCTTCCTTTTGTGAGGGTGAAGTCTGTACTCTGCAAGTAGAATCTTGACTAAAATTTTTTCAAACATGAGTAAATGAAATAGTATTAATAATATTGCTTATTTGTTTTATTAAAAAGAGCTGACCAATCATAGTTGAAAAAAAAGTGTGAATAAAATACAAAAAAAAATTATAAAAATAGGAATAAATAAAAGAATATAGTAAGCCACACAATTTTAGCATGATTTAAACAAGTTAATTTGTAAAAGGTAATCTCAGGCAGTTTACCAAAGAACTATCTTCTTATTTCTAATTCATTTGGTTTTGAGTTTCCAATGAATAGAAAGCTTCAATATAAAAATCAACACAATTATTTTTCTGTGCTTAATTAGATGTATCATAAAAGTAAGTGTTCTGTAATGTGCTCTATGATATGCATACAGATCTAGATCTAGATATATCTATACACACAGTGAGAGAGAAGCGGGGGGAGAGAGATGCATTAAAATGAGTTAGTTAAGGAACTTCTGCTTCTGATTTGGATAGAATATTTCAGCTTATGCTACACCAAAAATATTATTTAAAAAAAAATCTGGATGAAATACAGAAATCATACGCATGAAGGCATCAAAGAGCTTTAAGGCAATGAGAACTGGTAGGGCTAAGAATCTGAAGAGAGAAACTCAAGAATACTTGACAATCTCAGGGAGAGACAAAGATTAGAAGTTCATGATGTTCCAATGCAATTAGTATGTCAGGATTTCTCTTTTTCTGTTGAAAGTTCTGAAGTGAAAGGGATGACAGGCCTAACCTTACCAAGTTTTCAAAACAGCCTTGATTTAGCATGATTGTTGGTGGACAAACATTTCTGGGTTATAATTAAAAAAAAAAGAAAAGAAAAATTAGTAGACATACAGAAGAAAGAACCACAAGTCCAAAAAACAAGCGAAAAATAGACAATAGAAACAGACTAATAATGATGGAACTATTAAAATTGGCTGAAAATGACTTTAAAGAAGCTATTTTTTAATATTCAGTATAAGAATATGAATGCAATAAATAAAAATAAAATTTCATAGAGATAATGGAATCTCTCAAATATTTTAGGTGAAGTATGAGAGTATAAGATGATCACTTTCAAACAAAGTTCAGATTCAAAAAAACCATTTATGTAATGGCATTTTAGCTGAGGTTGAAAGAGTGAGCTAACAAGTATGATGACAATAATGGCACAATTGATAATGGAATTCAAGCTTTTCCAGACATTTAAAAGAATAATATTGAGGTCCACATGAAATACTTTCTCAAACACCTTGGAGTCAATTTTTTATCAATGGGACTTAGTGGACCAGAGGAGTTTCAAAACACTGGTAGCAGGCTAACTTATTTTTTGAAAGGTGAAAGGTTGATTTTAGACTTTATAAACAAGTAAGCTTAACAATAATTTTCAACAATATTTAGAATAAACGTTGCAAAGGCAACTGGAATGTTGATTCAGAATCGAAATAATTCAAGTCATGGCAAATTTTATGTTCTTTTTTACTTTTTTTTCTCCTTGAATTATTTTTTTCTTGAATTACCAGGTTCTAGGATGAGACACAATTGAGTTTAGTTTCTATAAAATGATAAAATAACTGTCTCTCTCTCTTTCTCTCTCTCTCTCTCTCTCATTCTTCATGAGAAAATCAAAAACTATATATGCCACACATAGAAGTCACACTAGAATCCCATGTTCATGTCAATTAGTTGTTTTTTTTCTTATTTCTTACTAGACTCAAAAGGTAGAAGAAAACGTTTTAGTTTACTCTGTCTGAAAGTAGACTCTATAATAAAATGTATGCCCATTATAGTCAGTATCTGGGTTTTAGGAAATATTACAACTGTTAACTAAATTATTAGCTTTCCATTTTTATATCTGCTATTGAATCCAACTCTGCAATTATGTCAAACTTTCTAAATTTTATAGTTCTCATAAGCTGTACCCATTTGACCCAGCTGTTGATTATGCATTGTATTGTACTATCCTTTCTTCAGAATCAAGATTTTATCCTTAACGTAGATTTCAGAATAACTGATCTCTTCAGTATTATAAATAGGGAAATTGAATCTCAAGTAGTAAATCATCTTGCACAGGCTCACATGGCTAATTGGCAATAAAAACTGTTGTTATAAATCACAACAAAAGAGTCAGATTTAGTTTCTTCCCAACGGCTCTGTTTCCCTTATTTTATATATGTCAATCTTCTTTTCTAAGGAAACTCAAAGCTCCTCAGAAGTAGCAGTGATATTGTAACTAAGTGCTGAGTCCACAGTAGATATTGAATGCATATAGGTTTGTTGGCTCTGGACTGTAATTCAGCTCTTTAAAAAAAAAAAAAAAATTAAACAAAGAGAAATGCTGGTTCAGTTCCACAGGAAAAAAAGTAACATTTATAAGCTATTCTAAAAACAAACCATTAGATTCCAATATACTTTATTACAATATGGCACTAGATCTAAGAAAACATATTTTTTCTTGAATATAATGGTATAAATTTAGTTATTGATGTTTTCAAAATAGAAAATGACTTTTAACTTGATATTATTTTCTCATAGAATAAAACTATAATTTTATCTTAAAATAAAATATGCACAAAATGAAATATATGTTTTGTGATATATAAATGTAGTACTATACATATGTGAATGTATACTATGGTTAGTTAGCATGGTGAATGATGATGGCTAATTGGATGATGGATAAGATGATATATGATAGAAAGAGAGAGAGATGGAGAGAGAGAGACTTTGACAGTAATGATATTCTCCAGTACTCTGCAGCAATGGCATCCAGCAATTTTCTGGAAAGGTGGTTCATTTTACTATCATCAAGAATACAGAAACTACTGGACAATCCAGAACTAAGCAGTTGAGAACACACAGTATAGATGTTTGGGAGTGTACTTAATCATCGAAAAGACAGATCTCAAATGAAATTTCAAAACTTACTCCTCTTTATTATATTAAATAATAATTAAAATTAATTATTGGTCATTTAATATTGTTTTGTTTTATTGCTAACATTTCCAAAAAGAAATAATTAAATTTTATTTTTGGCTATTTTTTTGCATAGTTTTTACACATTTTGTTCTAACTTCTAGCTTCTATGAGCCTTAAATGACTTTATTTAATTGGAAATATATGTCATATTACTTCTAGCAAAACATATCAATATAGAAAAAATTTGCTGCTATAGTATGCCTGTTTCACGGCATCTCCTCAGAATTAGACTATTATTATATTTAGTAATAGTAGAAGTAATAGTAGTAGCAGTAGTAATAGCAGCAGCAGCAACAGCAGCATCTAAGGAGTATCTATCACAGAAAATCTCTTTAGAATGATTCTTAAAGTTAATTCTAAAAGATTGGTATGAGGAAGAAGAGGGAGGCCCACAGATTGAGCTGTCAGCGACAGTAAATAAAACAAGAGATGGGCCTGGAGAAGCCTGACATAGCAGTGAATGAGAAATAATACCCAGATGGTGTTAAAACCCACAGCATACATTTTAAAGCTGCTCTAATTCAGAATTAAAGGAGAAAGTGAAGTGGATTTCAGGCAAGACAGAAGTTAGGAATAAACCTATAGGAGATTTTAAGATCTTAACAACACAGAGGAGAAAAGAATTTTCAGAGTGGCTAAAGCCAGAGCAGAAAGAGCAAATAAACTGATGGTCTGAATGTTTGATATTGTAAGTGCAAGACAGATCTCCCTTTTTTTTTTTTTTTTTTTTTTTTTTGCAAATAAGAATCACCAATCTCTAGCTTTCATTGTGGTGTATAATAACTGAGTTTAATATGAGCTAAAAGTTTACTATTCTACTGAAAAGTCCGATAGGAATATTACTTTCCAATAATTCATGTCTTCCCTGAAAAAGCTGTGTCAATCAGAAATATAATTTTTACAATAGTAAGTACTACGACAAGCTCAGGAGAGGCTACTAAGGGCGATTGAACTTAGACCCATTTCTAAACCAAAGCTTTCAGATCAGATCTCTATCTAAAAATGCATCCATTTCTCATTGTTGAAACTTCTTCTTTTTATTATTTTTTCTAGTCATCAGGTCTCATGTTTATGTAATATTTCATTTTAACACTAACCTCTCCCTTTAAAATATTATAAAAATATGGGCTATTAATAATTTATTTTTTAAAACTGATTTTAGTTTTCTATTATTAATCCAAAAACTTTCTCAGGTTAAAATGAAGTATAACTAAATACAAATTAATATTAAGTTGGTAGTAAGAGTAGCCTAGAAAAAAATTAATAGTTACTGGTTTATTAATAAGAAAAGAATATCCATGGGTACATTTGGGCCCAAATATACTTTGATTAAACCTGTGTTTAAGAAGAGAGCTTGCATATTTACTAAAATTGCAAACAGAGTAACTCTAAAGCTTGGATAAATGAATGTAAATTTTATTTTTCTAAACAGTTTGTTGGCAAAAGAAAGCTCTTCTGTGGACCTAAAAGCATAGTAAAAAGTATTTTGACACCAGAGCCAAAAACGAAGAATTGGAAAAAAATAACGTGGTTCTCTTCCATTACATTTCTAAAAGTTCAAATTCTCATTTACAGTTGTAACTTATTTTCTTGTAGAAATTGGACTAGAAATGAGACAACTCATGATTTCCATTTTCTAATGTCAGAAATGACCTAAAATAAAAAATGTCTCAATGCTTTTCATTGTGAAGGCACAGCAGCAATGGGTCAAACTATAATAAACTTTTAAAATCCTTTTAAAAAATTATGTTCTCCAACAAAAATATCTGCTTTAAATATCATAGAATAAAAATAGGAATAATGTCCTTGGTAACATGAAATAATTTACAATATATATAGTTTGATTATCTGACATAATGTTTACTACATAAATTCATAAGTAAATATTAATCCTATTTGAATATATATTTTATTATTCATCTGTGATATATAAATTAGTATTTATGGCTGTCTCCAATTTAGTAGTGAACAATAAGATTATCATTCAGTGCATATTTGTTTTGCCTTTTTAAGTTGCTAGATTATTTCATACATTTTTTGATCTACAATAATATAACCAGTTCTCACCTTTCATACCTATTGTATGGTAAATCTTAACGTATGTCCTCAGCTATCTGCTTACCTCCATATCCTTTTTGTTTGCCAATTTCTTTTTTCAAGTTTTTCAACAAGAAATTTTTAAGAGTGTTGAAGTCTGTGCTTTTAATTTGATTATTTAGGAAAGACAACATTTGAAAATGTATCTCTGACCCAAGAAATGATGTTTGTAGAAAAATGATATCATTAGCCTATCAGCAAAGGCCTGAATATAATGGAAATCCAGATCAATGTAAAAAGATTCAATTTTGAATAAATTTATAAGTGTCGACTAGGTTATAGGCACTGTTGTATATGCTAGACAGACTGGTATATTAGATGCGATCTCTGTCTTCAGAGAACTTGTAATTTATATTAAAAACAAGGGTTGAAAATATTATAAACATAATGAGTTAATAAATTACATTAAAGTTACTAAGGTGAATTAGAAAACATGTATTGTAAGTAAATTATTTTTAATTGACTTAAGATTTTTGCTATCAATTGAAAAACTTTTCAACTTAAAATGAGCTACTACAATGTGTAACTCTTACACTGACCTAGAAGCCTGTAGTGAGGGTATCCCAGTAAAGAAAGACATTTATTAATATATCAGGAAGAAAAATGTCAAAGTGTTGATTAGAAATGTAAATATTCCTTAACATTTTAAATAACAAAGATTTTGAACACAGGAAAGTGTAAGGTATGTATAACTACGGATTCTACCTGGTCTATTGAGTGGTGAAAAGTGTCCTTGAGTAAATAGTATTAAAGTTAAGATTTATAAAAGTAAAATTTATGTAGGGTAATACAGAAATAAGAGTGTTCAGAACAACCGAACAACATATTAAGATTCTGGAAGTGGGAGAGATTGTGGCTGAAATTAATCTAACATTAATGAAGTGCTCCTATGTAGAGCAAACCATTTTTTTTTTTTTAAAGAGTACTACTGGCATTATGTCTGAGATTTGTTTCTTTTTCATTGCCATCATTAAAGTATATTAAGCATCCTGATCCCTTCTCAAGAGTTTATTTCCTTACATAACTTATAATTCATGATCTATGATTTTCATCCAATATCTTGTCGATATTTGCAACTCCTTGTACCATTAGCCTTCTGTTGTACACACATGGAAGATCCCACCCAGAATTATTCCAAATATTTACTTTTTTTAACTCATTCACTTAATTACTAAGAACTATTTGAGAAAACACCATAGTTCTGCCTCTTCAGCCTTCTGTCAGTCCTTCAATATACCGATAACTAATTTGTTCTTCTTCCTATACGGTGAATATTTAAAGTCCTTCCACTTTATTTTCAGACTTCTTAGGGTATTATCCCACCACTTTCAAATGTAAACACCTTTTCTATGTCAGAGAAAACAGAAACTAATACACTTTAATTACCTGATAATTTGTATCGTTAAACTACAATATCATTTTTCAGTATACACAAATAATTTTCTTATTCATACTCACTATACAATAAGAGTGAGTTTTTGTACATCAAGATGAATTCCTGACATGACTGGTATCCATTTCTCAAAATAGGCAATTTATATATATATATATATATATATATATATATATATATATATATATATATATATATATATATATATATATCAATTACCTCTGCGCCTATATCTCAAACCTCCGTTTCTCTATTGCCTTCTTCCATGCAGCATTTAAATGCGTTCAAGTCTAGTCTAAGGCCATGCTACCCTGAACAAACCCAATCCCGTCTAATTTTGGGAGCTAAACAGGGTTGGACCTGGTTAGTATTTGGATGGGAGACCACCTAGGAAGATCAGGTGCTGTAGGTGTAAAGAATAAAAAAAATTAAAAACATAAATAAAGAAAAAAAATAAGGATTGTAAGCTGACAAGGTCCTTGTGATCTGTCAAGTCAACCAAGGTTGCCTCCCTAAAAAATAAAAATAAAATAAAATAAAAATAAATGTGTTCAAGTCTACCTACCTTGGAACGACTCAAGGAAAATAATCTGACTGACCATATATTCCTCTAGATTCATGCTTTCCTTTGGCTATGCCACATATCTCTTCTCTACAGCATTAGTGACCCTCTTGAAAATAATTTTGCTCTGTTATCATAATTCACCCAATATACTCCTCAACACACCAAATCTAGTTTAATCGCCTTAATTTCTCCAATAACCGTTAGAAAATAATAACAGCACAGAATTTTCTTTTAATTGCAAAAAACACTATAATTCTTACTACATATTTGGAATCTCATCTGGAAGTATTAGCTACTCTCTTCCTTGAAATATCATTTTCTTTTAGATTCTACTCTATTGCTCTCATCTGTAATTTACTGCCTTTCTGTTTACATGTACAACTTAACCTTTTTCAATTTTTTTATTTCTTCACATTTATTTTAAAATTGATGCTCATTCTGAGTCCTATTTACATATCTTTACTGAGAAATATCCTTAATTCCATGTATTCATTTTCCATTTATAAAAAATACTCTTGCATATTGACTTCAATTATTTTTGTGGCCAAATTTAACCATTTTTATGTTTATAAATGTTCTCTACACCCACCAATATATGTTTAGAATGTGTCTGTGAGGGGGGATAGATATAGGGAAGGAAAAATGCTTGATGGTTGCTTGGAATCTGTAAAAGTTTAATATATACATGGCATTAGTATTATTTCAGTTTTTAAATGTTTATGTTCTAAAAAAAAAAACATAAAAAATACATAATTATTTTCTTTCCTTCTTCACAGTCCCTACATTAAGATACATCTTCAAGTTGCTAATAAATAATATCTCTGTGCATATCCCTATTTACATCATGATAAAGGAGAAAATATGAGGATGCACGTCATGTTTATACTCAGCCACATACTAGATGTGTGACCTTGGTTAAGTCATTTAATCTTGCGGGATTTCTTTTTAAAAGTAGGACTAAGGACCAAATGTTCCCTGAGGTAGTTTCAAGCTTATAAATATTTTGAATAACTGATCTTCACCATTTCTACATGTGTTTTCTAAGCACAGAGCTCTTGTTTACTTAATAGCTCTTCATATTTACATCAGCACCGCAGCGGTGCTTAAGAGCTTCTAAGAGCTGACAAAGAAACATGTGGATGCAAGTCCCAGAGTCCATTAACTTCAAATGAGTAGGTTTACTCTCAGCTGAAAGTTTGTGCTCAGACATTTCATCATCTCCCCCTTTACTGTCAACTGCCAGGATGCTTTGTGGTCATTTGCATAATTTAAACTGCTGTCTCTGACAATCCAAATGTTGTTTTACTTCATCTCTTGACTCTAATGTATAAACAAGCATATCTTTTAAGATTAGACCCAAATTAATTATAGTCTAACTCAATCAAAAGTAGGCTAACTTTTAGTATTGCTTTTGAATTAATTATTTTAGAGAAAACAAAAGGAATAAAGAAAACCTAACTTTTTGAGCACACATGCCCTACCTTTTCTTGAAATATATAGTCAATATTGCTTAATTAAATTTACTTTCAGGATCTTCATCTCTACTTCAGATATAGCAATAATGTAAGGAGTGTTATGCTCCTAGTTTGCTTTGGGTCATCTTTAAAATATACTTTAAAATAAATTTTAAGATCCAAATGAATTAAGAAAAAGCGCATATCAAAGGTACATCTGTGCTGTGCATTGGAGTAATTTACCTGAAAGCAGGTCACCTTGCCCCAAAAGGCAGGATAAATCACCAGCAAGTCTAATTTAATTCTTGTTTTTCTCAATCTCACTTCTTTTTCTTCTATAGTCTGACTCTATTTCTGGAATCCATTAAATGTTTTATATGTCATTTACTAGTGCCTGCTTCATTTCATATAATCTACATTAACCCAACTCTACTCGACAATTGAGCTTCTAAGAGAAAGCTCAGTTCATCATTAAAAAGCTGACCCAAAGGAATGGGTAAAAAGGCTTTTACATAATAAAACACTGAGCTCTGGCAATCACAACTTTTATTAACTGGCATACCCTAAAGAGCCTAAGCAAACATGAATGAGGAATTGATTTCCTTGGGTAATATTCCTAGATGCCCTAAGTAAAATTCTGTACTGAATAGTTGTCAGAAAAGACAGAAATAAACTTTTAATGTCTTACATTCTCTCTCTTTTTTTTTTACTTCTAAAAAATGTATAGGGATTAGGATGATAACTTTGCATGTAAATACTAAATTATAAATGATGATTTGCAAATAAATTTGTTTGTCTAAGTCTAGATTTAAAAGGATTTGTGAAGTCAGTTTATTTTTTTCTTTTAAAATTTTCTCATCAAGTTAAGACTTCAGAGTACAAGAGGCTTCTCATGTGTTTCTATTTGATCTTAGGCTTAACTCTATGATAGTAATTATAGCATAGCACTATAATATGCTGTTTATTTTGTAGTTTTTGAGAGGAGGAATGCAGTTGTACCAGTTTCTGTATTCTGAATGCTTTGTCTTATTCAGTTTATTTTGAGACTGAGAGAAAGAAAAAGCTTTTAAAATATTCCTTAGTATATGAATATTTGCTTACATTTTACAATTTATCAAACATGTTTGCATACATTATACCACCATATGCTTAGAAAATTTTGACATTTTGAAATTCGTCCCCCTTAGAAAATAGAAAACATATAGAAAATTTGAGTAGTCAGTTATATGTGCCTATATATAGTCATACAGGAATTTTGCAATAAATTTTAATAGGTAAGAGAAAATTAATTTATCATTTACCAAGAGATTTCTCAAGGATTTGAAGAAAACAAAGAAGCCCACAATTAAGTTAATCTAGCATCAAATATATTCAACTTCCAAAGTTCATTATAGATTTTGCTATTGAGGAAATAAAGTCACTACTTTTTTATCAGAAAAAGTAGCATTCATAAAAGTCACATAGTAGAGTGAAGATTAAAATCTATATAAGATTGTACATATCTCCATTGAATTTCTAAACTTTCATTGGTTAAAAAGTTAAAAATAAGTTTGATGAAGGCCTTGCAGATAACAATTCAGCAAAAAATATACTAATCTCATTACCTGTGTAGTTACAAATGGCTTGTTATTTTTAGATAACTTTGGAAGATAAATTGTAAATAATTTAATTTACACAAACATGTAATATTAGTTTTGAGTTGTAGAAAACAGTTGACCCTTGAAAAACGCAAGCTTGAACAATGCTGGTCCAGTTATACACAAATATTTTTCAACAAATATAGAGTTGGCTCACTGTAGCCCCAGGTGTTTTGCACCTACAGATCCAACCAAGGATTGGATTAAACCAACTGAGAATCCAAAATAGTATTTCTACATATGGTTGTGAATCCACAGGTACAGAAGGCTGACGACATTGATCTATGTCATTATATATAAGAGACTTGAACATCTGCTAATTGCGGCATGCATGGTGATCCTTGAACCAATCCCCTACAAATACTAATGAACAACTGTTAAGTTTTGGGAGAGTCAAAAGTTACACACAGATTTTTGACTGCATGGTGAGGGGTGGTACCCCTAACCTCCATGTTGTTCACAGACCAACTTAATTAAAATTAAATTGCTCTAAATATAATTATTCCAAATATAGTAAATTTTGTAGTTCTGAACAATATGTTGTTAAGAAAAAGTAGAATTTTAGGTTATAAATGACCTTTTCTTTGCAAATAAGTAATGCAAGTACTTGTGGATATAAACAGAATAATTCTCAAGAATCCAGAAAATTTAATAGTAGATACCCTAATGAAGATACTGATAAATATTAAATTTTCATATTATTATTAGTCATGTTTATAGATAGCCTGTTCTCAAATGGTTGAAAAATCTGAAAAAAATAAACATCGAAAATATACAGAAATAGAAATAAGTATTTTATAGAAACATACATGTAAGTTTTGAGTAGGTAAATTAATAGTCCATAGAAAACTATCTTATGAGCACTGCTTGTACAATAATTGTCTTCTACTTCGTGATATCATTGTTTACTGACTCATTAGAAATAATTACTGAATATTAATTCAAATTATTTGAACATTAATAAAAATCATATGCATTAAAATTTATGAAAGAAATATTCAGCTAAAATTGTTTTTGAGTTTCAAAATAAATAAGAGCTTCAGGTACTTCCTAAGTGAATACATTAAGTCATTTTATTTCTTAATAACAATTATTTATATTCCTATGGCATATAAATAATTATAGACTATATTTCAAAGATATATACAGTTGGTTCCATTTTCAGGTGGGTCTGAGAAAAGTAAAGAAATTTTCCATTAAGAGTGGGTGTGGTAGGTTTTCCTGCAATTTCGTTAACTTTGCAGAGCTTACCACTTCATCTAATAGTACCAGTAGTTCATAAATAATCCACAAGTGGTTACCTGCCAAATAAGCTTTTTATCAGTTTTCAAACTGATTGGCATGACTCATGATAAAAGACTCTCTGCAAAAGTAATGCTTAGATGGAATTATTTTATTGATTGATTTTCAGCCATTCTTTTCAGTTTATTTTTTCTAGATGCGCTCTTTTTAGAGCTAAAAAACTAAAATACAACTTCATAGAAGAATTAAAAAGAAGCATATTGAAGGATTTAGTGAACTAAAAGAACTTTCCTCATAAAGAAAATAAGTCCTACTCCTTAAAAATATAAAATGATAGGATTAGAAAATAGCTTATGTTTATTAGAGGTCACAACTGGGGGAGGCATGAATAAAAAACAAATAAATTACAATTTTATTCATTAATCCAGACTGAACAGGATGCTTTCAGATTTTAATACTTCTTTCTTAAAAATACTTGAACTGTTTGTATATTGCATAAGAATAAAAAAAAATATTGTGTATGTTAGTATTATTGCGTATTTAACATTTTCTCAGGCCGAGATACAATTTATTTTATTTTCTTTTCTTTTTCCTTTTCTTTTCCTTTTTTCTTTTCTTTTCTTTTCTTTTTTCTTTTCCTTCCCTTTCCTCTCTTTATTGGAATTTTAATATTTTACTTCCTTATTTTTTCCTACCATCAGATGTTTTTCTTTGTAATAATAACAAAGAAGATAAATTATTTTGAAGTCCATGACTGAAACTTTGAGCTATGCATAAAAATGTGCTATTGTACTTTTTCACATTTATGTCCATAGGTCAATATCCATGTTCTACTATTGTTCCTCATATAAAAACAACTGGACATAAATAGAGAATGACTAAAAGCTAGATAAATATAAAAGTTTTATATTATGTATATGATATGAGTAAATTTAAGGATTCTAGAACATTTTAATAGACATCTCTTAAAAGGTCATGGAGGGGAATTAGTTCATTAAAATGGTGCCATTGATTAGGTAAATGTTCTGAAATTCAATCTATATAATACTTACATCATTCAACAGTAACCCAGGATTTTCCAAGCTCTGTGATAAATAACTTGGCATATCAAATAAACAGAAAGAGCCAAACTAGTTTGATTATAATAGTCAGTTAGAAGGAGCTTTCTTAAGATATTCATATTTCTACACTTTCTCTTGACAGAGAGTCAGCAAATGTTTTCTGTAAAGTGCCAGATAAGAAATATTTTCTACACTGTTGGCCATATGAACTCTTTCACAAATACTGTATACTGCTATTGTAATAGAAAAGCAGCCACAGGCATTAAGGAAGACAGGTGCAGTTGTGTTTCAATAAAACTTTATCTACAAATACAGGTCGTGGTCTGGATTTAACTGGAGAGCTTTAGATTGCCAATCCTGTTCCAGAGCAACTGAATCAGTCTAGGGGCCCTTTGAATAAAGATTTTTAATAAGCAACATGGGTAATTCTCATGATCAGACATATTTGGGAAATATCAGGATAAAGTATATACACTGAATATGGCATATATCTTTAAATAGGCCTCTGTTTATGCAAAGGAATTAGTCAAATATACTTCTAAATGTTATACAATATGAAGATATTATGTTTGCAGATGTGAAATCCAGTTACAAAGACTCCGAAGAGATTGAGTGGATCAGTAAGAGAATGCTGTACTATCTTGGGACATGCAAATCTTTAACGTTTTGTTTATTTGGATAGAACATAAAACACTTGATATCATCAAAAAGGCAGTAATGGACAGAAAGGTGTTTCACAAGCACCGTATATTTTATTTCATGTGCATTAGTTCCTTTAACAGTATTCAGGAGTATAATCAAGCTTGAGAATCACTCTAAATTTCTGGTTTCCCCTGAAAAACCTAAAGTATTTAGCATCCTATGTGGTGTATTTTCAAAAAGCAAACTCACATGATGCTAAATAGTTCATTCTACTTTTAACAAAGGTGTGTTTTCTCTGATTTGTTCAATCCCTACTTCACATACTTAACTCATTTGGGTTACCTGACGTCCTGGTACATGTTTAATTTTAGTAACCTGCTTTACAGTTATTGTATATACATTTTACTCATCAGAAAGAGAAGAGAAGATCCAAGAGGAATTTTTTTAGGAGAAATGTAAAATGCTTGCTAATATTCAGAAAGATTTAACAGTTAGCAAATATATAATCCATTTCCAGAAAGTACTTATCAATTCACAATGATTATACATCAGTGTAATTTGAATAATTTAGTGTATGCATGCTTAGTATTACATTTTCCTATTACTCATATTCTAGAGCAATTTCATAAAGACTAAAATAAAACAAAACTGAACCAAACACTTTCCCAGGGCAGGTTAAACAAACTGTCATTAAACTTAAGTAAATGGAAAAATTCCTCTGTCCTTTAGACATGCTATGTTTCTTACTGAAACTAATAAATAAGATTAACTTGAAGATATTTTAAGCATATTTTATAACATTATATTTTTAATGTGAAATAAGAATGAAGGGCTGTTTGAGATCCAAGGTCATAAAACTCAAACCTCAAAAATATGAAGCAATGGAATTTAGGAGTAATAAATAATTTTTAAAAGTCAGTACCTGAATATAATCTTACACGTGACTTGATGGTCTCAGATACTTTTTCCTGATTTTGAATTGTGCTGCTTTAAGTTCTATTCTAGTCTTACTGGAAATTTCTTTTATCTTCCCATATCTACCTACTTTAATAATTAATAATGCACTTTTCAAATGAAAGAAAATTTTGAGACATATTAACATATTTATTCTATTAATAGGTTCACCAAACATCAGAAAAACATATTTTTAGGCAGACTTTCTCTAAGATATCATTAGAAATATAGCCTCTATTTGATAGAGATTAATGCTGTGTCATTTTTTTAAAAAAAAATAACTTAAATTGTTCAACACAAGTTCACAGGTAACACACATATGTCCATATGTATTAGGAAGATTTATTTTCTTCCAGAATGGGGATCCTCTTCAGTACATCTACAGAGATATAGTTAAACCTATAGACCAAATCCATTTCCACTGTTTGCTATTATGTAGAAATAAATTAGAAATCTGCTTATATGTTTTAAGTTGCCTTATATCATTCATGATGGCTCCCATTCCAAAATTAATTTGCCATTTGCCATTCATTAGACATACATTCATTTGTGGTTAAAGACAAATATCGTATGATTTCACTTATATGTGGAATCTAAAAAGCAAAATAAATGAACGAACAAAACAGAAACAAACTCATAGATACTGAGAACAAACTAACAGTTGCCCCGTGAAAGGGGAGTTATGAGGGGTGGGTGAAAAAAGGGGAAAAGATTGACAAGTACAAATTGGTAATTACAAAATAGTTATGAGGATGTAAAGTATAGCATAAGGAATATAGTCAACAATATTGTAATAACTATGTATGGTATCAGACGGGTACTAGATTTTTTCAGGTGATCACTTTATAAATTATGTAAATGTCTAATCATTAAGTTGTATACCTAAAACTAATATAATATTGTATGCCAGCTATAACTGAAAAATAATAAACAAATTAAATAAATAAATAAATAAATAAATGTTCACTGGCCAAATAAAGAATAATCAAAGCTTAGACTTATAAGTTACCTTATAAACCAAGAGCTTTAATATTGTCCTGAATTTAGGTATTATGCATATAGTAGAAGATAGAATATAGAACCAACCCCAAATTTTAAAGTACTTCCAAGTATTACAGTAAGTTTTTTGAATTACACAATTTCTGATATACAAATATAAGCACAGCTTCATATCTATCTATGTATCTACCTACCTATTTACCCATTTTATCCATCTATATGAAATAACTCTGTAAGTAAGATGAATAAATAAAGTTTTAGAACTCTTTCATATAACATTTACTTGTCTTTGCACTGTCCGAATTGGCTACATTAGAATGAACAATGCTT
>NW_011888802.1:5385254-5393109 GCF_000151845.1 Pteropus vampyrus | reverse complement strand
TAAATAAATAAATAAATAAATGTTCACTGGCCAAATAAAGAATAATCAAAGCTTAGACTTATAAGTTACCTTATAAACCAAGAGCTTTAATATTGTCCTGAATTTAGGTATTATGCATATAGTAGAAGATAGAATATAGAACCAACCCCAAATTTTAAAGTACTTCCAAGTATTACAGTAAGTTTTTTGAATTACACAATTTCTGATATACAAATATAAGCACAGCTTCATATCTATCTATGTATCTACCTACCTATTTATCCATTTTATCCATCTATATGAAATAACTCTGTAAGTAAGATGAATAAATAAAGTTTTAGAACTCTTTCATATAACATTTACTTGTCTTTGCACTGTCCGAATTGGCTACATTAGAATGAACAATGCTTACTATTTATTACAGCCAATTACTCATATTTAACCTGTAAGATATCATTAACAGTGTTACAATGCTAAGTCAACCACATTCATTATTCAATAAGATAGTAAACTTGGCTATATAAATCAAGATAAGATTTATATATGTCTCTTTGGAGGTATGAGATGAAATAATAAGATTGTTAAAAGACTAAAAATAGCTGAATTCTATATTTTTTAATCAGCATGGATAAAAATTGCATATTTTCTATTCAGAATAAATGATCAAATCACTAATTTCAAAGTATTTTATTGTTAAACTATTGTTTAAAAAATAATATTGTTTTAAGATAAGTATCCTGCCAAAGGTGTTTCTCCAATTTGATAGAAGACTATAAATAAATATTAACAGAGGATTAAATTTTCTCTCATTTAGAATTGCCCAATTGTGGTATTTAGATCTAAGTGCCTAAGTTTTTCTTCGTATAAATACAAAAATTCCAGCATGCATGACTCTTACCATGTTGTGTATGAGTGAGTCTGTGTGTAAGTGTATCTGTGTGTATGTGGGAGTAATTTATCTAACTTTTAAAAATGCTTTATAATTAATTGATAGTTCATAGAGATGTGTAGTCTGGTAATTTTCTGCTCCATAGAGTCACACTGAAGCCAATTCAAACTTTTTTTCATAGTTACATAGAGATTTTAGGTGGATTTGTTTATTAATTGATATGTAGATATTTTACTTCTTATCTCTACTAGATTCTCTATAAAGAAGAATTCAATGTCCTTTTAAAATGAACCAAAAAACATTTTTTCCTATCATAATCATGTTCCTCCCAATTAAATCCTAAAGTCTTCATTTAGAAAGAAAAAAATTGCAGAGAATTCCAACCAGTTAATTCCTGATTTTGACCATTGTGGGGAGAATTATTACCTCCTCCCCGGTGGATGTAGGGCCCCAGATTGACATGACTCTTATTGGAGATTCCTGAAATGTCTGAGTAATTCAACTGGGGATCTTTCCAGGCAAACTCTCACTTATGAAACAGAGTAGAATTACAGTCTGGGGAGATTTAAATGCAGATCATCATTCCTCAGAGATTTCTCTTGGCTAAAAGCATAAATGCAATTCAGCATTCAACAGTTTCTCTTCTTCAGACTAATCTGTTTACTTCCATGTGGGTGGGCTTAAAACCAAATCTAAAACCTGAAATTGTTTTGTCATCAATGTTAACTGTCAGAGGCTCTGTCTACATGAAGCCAGAACTGCCAGATGGAAAATGCAAAGTAACATCTATCATCTAAACATTTTTCTTTTCTAATGCCAAGCATGTAGATACTTGGAAACAACATCATGGTTGACCGAATGCTTTATTTTTAATCTCGATGTTTTGGCATCGTATAGATGCAACTTCAGCATGTAACTTCCCAGACAAAATTCCTACATCTGCACAATAGTAGATATATTTTTTAAAAATTTCACTTAAATGTAATATATGTGTGTATATGTGTATTAAAATCTTCCGTGAATAATGCATTATGTTGAGTACTATAGGAGATATTATGCTGAATGAATAACCATAGTTGAAAGTAAAAAGTAATCACGAACATGCACAAATAACTAAAATTATTAGCCTATGGTGATTTGTAATATTAAAACACACACACACACACACACACACACACACACTCACTTTACTTAAGGCAAAGAAGGGATTCATATGGCAGAGCAGACAAAGAGGAGATCTAGAGAGGCCTCAGGGAGAAGTGGATTAGTTTTGAAAATTAAAAATGACCAATATATCTTAATAAGGATTATAAATATCAATAACATTTGAAGTATAAAATGTATAAAAAGGGGTCAACAAACCCTGGTTATCGACCAAATCTAGAGTGCTGTATACTTTTGTAAATACAGGTATATGGGAACACAGCCTTACTTACTTGTTTGCTTATTGTTTACTTATTGCCTCTGGATACTTTAGTACTACTTCACTGATCTACAAAGCCACAAATATTTAATATGCAGGCCTTTATAGATAAGAATATTTCAAGAAGCAGGGGAGAATACAATGTGATCGGCACAGAGGGTGCATGCTGCTAATGTCAGTGCTTTGGAGTAGGAGGCATTAGTCACATAAGACTGGAAAGAAATTTCAGTCTAGAAGGTTTAGATGTCAGGATAAAGGCAAAATATTATTTAATATAAATAGATTAGGCATATACTTTTGATACATAATCAGTGCCAATGTCTGGAATTGTTTGAGGGCTGAAAGTAGTCCAAGTATTCTGCATACTGTTTCGGTATTTCATTACCTTATAGATAACCCTATTTAATTAAAATTTGATGCCAATGGTTTTAGAAAACAAAGTAATTATGATATTATTAATTACAACTTATTCTTCTTGCAAAACCAACTACTAATGTTTCAGACATCAATATAATTTATTATCTAAGAATGGTGATTCCAGGGTCTCTTGCTTGAGATTTGAATGTATGAACGGCTTTGGGAACAATACATAAATGTTGATGACAGGTTTCCTGTTCAAAATCAGGGGAATAATGACAACTCTTCTTTCATGGTATTGTTGGCTGAATTAAATGTGTTGTTCCAAGTAAATCATTTAGATAATAGTTATTATTGTTGTGATTATGCTTGTTATTTAATTGAGTCATAAATGTGTTATACTTTAAAATAAATTTCAAGCATTATATTTTTTTATTCATCATCTCAGTTCAGCAATGTTTTGAGGGTTAAAAAACTGGGGATATTTTTGCTGAGTATAGATAGAGTGCTGTATTTCTAAATACACCTGTTATTTATAAATAACAATTGCAACCTTATAAACCTATTTGATATTTACCTTTATTGTATTGCTTTGTTGTTGCTTGACTACTGTGATAAAGGCCTAAACAATGAATTAACTTTGTTTCTGTCTTTCATATGTTCTGAGTGTTCAAATTCTGTTATGGTAAAATCTAGATGGGTATCAGAGCAGAACTCTTCTATTTTTTTGTCGATCTCCACACACTAATCTATTCTCAGTTATGTGATGATTGGCATCTGAAATTTTTAGAGGCTAGGATAGGAGCCCCTGGGAAGATGGCAAATGCAAATATATAACTTAAACTTTATAGTGGGGGGTTGCCATCATCCCACATAGCTGTTTTTCCAAATTTAGTCCACAAATTGAGAAGAAAGAAACTTACCTTCAGAGAAAAATGAGAAAGTAAAGAGGATTGAGATGCTATTACAAGGGGCTGGCCCTCATAGTAAGAATGTTCTCCCCTTTGAAAAACAGAACATTTTTAAAGAGATGATTAAGAATACGAACATTGGTGTTCTGTGTTTCTTATTGGAGGTTTGTTTATTTGCTTTTTGAAATACGTCCAAATGCTGCATGGGTCCTAAAAGTTTTGTCATTGTGTTCACAAATCTATCACCTCTATCTAGAACAGTGTCTGATACATAGTACACACTGAATATAAACACCTTCAGGAATGGTTTCTGCATTTTAATTTAAGATTGCTGTTTATCTCTCACATGATATTTTTTTAATTAAAAAAAATGTAAAGAGCATATCTATACCCATCGAAGACAAGACTCTGGAATTTCAATAACTTTCTGTTATTCTCATCGGTCAAAACAAGTCACATCATTATTCTTCCAGTAAAGCGCAAATGTATTGTTTATTCTAGAGACAATGAGATCAGCTAAACTTCACAGGTTTTAATACTAATGCAGTAAGGAAAAACTAATATAGGGAAACAACCAACACTCTGTGCCACAATGATTTTGCATTTAAAAATTCAGCTATAAAACAAATATTAATCCTACTTTTCTTATGGAATAGACATTAAGAGATCTGGGCAAAGTATTTTATATGTTATATGTTTGATAAAACAATGTATTTCTGCTTAATGGTAAAATAGCCAAATAAGTAAATGCAAGTTTTTAATGAATAGTTATTTTTAATTTTCTTTTTTGTATATATTTCAGAAATATAATACTTTAGGAAATATATTACATCATTTCAAATACTAAAGAATAATTATGTCTTATTTTGATCATTGCATTGTGTTTCCATGAAATTTACATTAGTGCAAATGTGTGTATGTCTTTGAGATGATATCTTTTAAAAGCTAAAAATCTTAAACTATCTTTTTTCTCAAAAAAATCATGAAAATAATTAATTGTTTGAAGGAACTTGATCAAATCCCATGTAATATAAATAATTAAGGTGGAGAGAATAGTGAATATAAAATGTATCATGTAAAAATTAAGTGATGCATGACTATATATATAAAAAGTAAATGAGTTAGTCTGAAAGTAAATCAAGGCTTGTTTGTTAGAGCTTCTCTGAAATGTAAAAACAAACAAAAATATGCTTTTTTTTAAGAACTGATAACTATATATACATATAAAGTATTTTTGTTTTAAAAAGGTTTATTTTTTCCTGTAATTAAAAAGAACTAAAAAAAAAACATTTCTATGTAAGCAATTTAACAACTAAGTCAAGTAAGTTTAAATGAGTCAACCCAAATAACGCATACAAATATCTAATAACTAATTCAGCTCATGTGAAGAGATCAAATAGGGAATTTTAATTTAATATAACCAATTTTATGAACAACATTGTAAGTTTTTCACAATTTGAGTTTTACCAATACTAAACTTCTTTAATCTATAACATTAAAGAAAAGTGATGAAATATAAAGCTGGTTTGTGGTATTTAAGCTGTTTATAGAATTTAAAATAATAGATATTGAGTGAAATATCCCATGATAAACATGAGAACAGAAAAGAAAATTTGGAGAGTACAGCTGAGCAGGCAGTGAAAAATACATACAAGTCAGTAAACCACCTAGTTAAAATAATAATGAGTGATAGGACTGTCAATATCATCTAGTCTTTTACATATTCCTCTCTGCATTAATACTTTTTGCTCCAGAAATGTAATTGGTCTATATTTTTACAATAATTGAAAACATTTTTAAAAAGACCACAACACTCAAATTTTAGGAGGCCAATGCCTTATTCAATAGGTGACTGGGGCTTCTACAGCACTCATATTTTAAATGGGCACTGAAATCAGTCTCTTGTATGACAAGGGTGTACCAAAAATATATAATGTTCTAATTATTTTAAATGTTTCTTTATATATGTGAGAAAAAAAGGAATCAAGAAAATTTTTCAAAAACAAAGAGAAAGTGTATTAGTATATTAAGAGGAGCACGTGTTCCCAGAGTCACCAAGGCACTTTAGATAGTGAATACTACTAATACTTTTGCTGGAAGAGCCAGTGCTAACTGGGTCTGTCCTTGGATAACTAAAATATAATGTCATCTTCACTTTATTCCATGCTTCATGTTTTCTTTTTGTAGAACTTTCCTACAGTAACAATCTTGGTCTTTGATGGAGACAAATTAGACATGAGTGAGATTCTTCTGGATGTAAAATTCTTCTGGGCCTCAAATCTGTAGAGAGCATGTATACCCTGGCCTGCCCTCTGCCCCATGGTAGAAGCTACTTTGGGTTTTTCTCCTTTGCCAATGACTAGAAGGATAAACCTGACTAATTAAGGGGTATTCATGAACTCACATATCCATAATTATGTTATAATCTCCAGATCAAGTTGTGAATAATTAAGTTGACATTTTTATCTCTATGCGATTTACTCTTTCTTTATCAATTGTTTCCAAATCCAGATGGGGGTAGATAAGGAAGAAGAAGGGATGTGTTGGTATTTACTCTCTCACCCCAACATAACTTAATTGTTTTTAAGGTAACTTTGAACAACATCAGCACTATCCGAAAGTACAACAATGCATAACATTGCACAATAACATGTGCATGTGTGTATGTGTATACTACATACATATCATAGCAAAGTAAAGCTAGTTACTGGTAATTTAGTAATTATACTGAACTATCTTTAAGTAGATGCCCTAGATTTATCTCATATACTTCCTTGGGGGGACTCTTCTATCATATCACAATTTTCCTATATCAGGGCCTTTGCAAATATTATGTTTTTCTTGCCAGGAGTTATCTTATTTAAATCTATGAATGTTTCTCATTTCATTCAAGTCTCTTAGCAAATGTCACCTTCTCAGAAAAAACTTCTTGAACTGGTAAATAAAACATGTCATCCAATTGACAACACCTTCACTTCTTAAGCCCTTTCCCTTTCTGACTTAATTTCCTTCATAACTCTTAAGTCATGATAAAATGTATCATGACTTAAGAGTTATGAAGGAAATTTTATGTATCATTTTTTAACCTTTCTTACTAAAAAGACTTTGTCTTGCACTGATCTATGCTCAGAGCTGAGAAGAGCAACCAGTATATTTTGGGAACTTAATAAAAATGTCTAAGAAAAAGAACTAAATGTTGTGAAACAGCCATGTACGTAAAGGGAGGTAAATGTAACACACTACAACTATAAGAGAGAGAAATTGTATTATGCAAGGTTTTGTTTGAATTGAATGACATTGTTTTTACTCAAAATACATTTACTTGTTTGGTAAAATATACAAGTGACTTAAGAGCCTTAAAACACAGTTTTCTGCTTACCAGACAGCTTAATCTTGGGGAAGCATATAATTCCATTTTCATTATGAGAAAACTTGTCCCTTCGAAGAGTGAAATTAACTTCAGTTGTTCTGGGTAATGGAAGGCTGAGCACTTGTATAAATCGTTTTAGTCTGTAGACTTTCAGAGAAGAGCTAGAAGTTGCCTCTTTATGTAACTTAGAATAGAGATTGAAATAAAAAATATCTTGGAGAAGAGATGAGGATGGAAGGAAGACTAATTATCACTATTATAATAGTACATAGCTTTCCTAGAATACTGAAGGTTTCAAAATATGTTCACCTTCGCTTTATTAAAAAGTAAATGAAATGAGTTTGAATTGTGTTTTTTGTTTGTTTTGTTTTGTTTTGTTTTGTTTTAGCATACAGAGATTAAGTGATTCACTGAAGGCCTCATAGTGTATAAGAGGCAAAAACTGGCACTTCAACAGAGGACTTTTGGCTATACTATCTCTCCTTTTTTTCACTAAATATAGCTCCCTCTTCATAAGCATTATTGAGTTCCTATTGTACATGCTAGCATATAAAAAGAAGCCTTCATTTGTACTTCTTTAACTCTTCACTCCATTCACAAATTAGTAGCTGATGGATGGGGGATGGGAAGCATGGCATAAGGAATGCAATTAGCATTAATACTTTGGCTAGGTGGAGGGTCAGGGGAGGGAGGGAGCAAGTGGGGGGATCGTTTTACTAATTATATAGATGTCTAACCAATGCACTGTATACTTGAAGCTAATTAAAATTAAAATTAAAAAAAAAAAGGAACCCTTCAGTGAGCTCCAGGTCTGATATGGGAGTCTAGTAAGTAAATGGAGACTAGTAAGTAAATGGAATAAGTAAATGGAGACTAGTATGTAAACACCTAACACCTAGTGTTAGGTGTTCAAACAGAAAACACAC
>NW_011888802.1:5380120-5383774 GCF_000151845.1 Pteropus vampyrus | reverse complement strand
CAAACACAGGATTTGGCTTATTGACTTATCAGGAAAAGAAAAGCCCAAGATTTTTAAAAGATTGAATAGCCATCAGATTAATTTTAATAAAATTAATTGTGAGTTTAAAAAGAGCACTTATATATTCTGAACCTAAATATGCGCAACAAATTGAGAATCTTGAGATTATCCTAAACATTTATTGTGACTAAGACTGCAGTGTAAAAGAATGAGTGGCAGTAGGACAAAAACAAAATACAGATGGAAATTCAGTATTGTGCTACTAACAACCTAAACTGTTAAGACAGATGACTGTTAGTTCCTAATGACTACTATTGGCTAAGTATTGATTAATTTAAAATCAGAAATTTCGTATTTAAACATATGCATTCTTATTAGAGAACCTCACTTTAAATTTTATTAGAGAAACTCATTTTAAATTTTATCAGCTAATAGCTCAGTGTTATATTTAACCAAATGGTTCCTACCATAGAACAAAGGAGGTGGGTATAAGAATTGGAATGAAAATTATTGACCTGGGTGTCAGTGCCCTCCAGAAAATATCATTCAGAATACATTCGTCGTCAAACAACTTGTGCTAATTGACAGTTGTGGGGAGGGGGAGGACACATGCCATGTATAACCAGGATGTCTCAGTAAAGGGGTGTTAGAAAGAATGAGCTACAATATTTGACTTATGTAAGGTAATTTTGGGGAAGGTGTAAGAAAGGGAGGCTTTGTTCTGGATTGGATGCTGTCTTAGTCTATTTGGGCTCCTATAACAATGTACCATGGACTGGGTGGCTTGTAAATAACAGAAACTTATTTCTCACAGTTTGGAGTCTGGAAATCTGAGATCAGGGTACCAGCATGGTCAGGACCTGGTGAGGACCCTTTTTTGAGTAGCAAATGAATATTTTCCCAGTGTCCTCACATGGCAGAAAGAGTGAGAAAATTCTGAGTTCCCTTACTATTCCCATTCATCAGGGCTCATTTTCATGTTCTAATCAGTTCCCAAAGGCCTCATTTTCTATTACTATCATATTGAAGATCAGTATTTCAACATAAATTTGCGGCAATATAAACATTTAGTTCATTCCAAGATATTCCCTTGATTCTAGGGCTATTTTTTTTCTCTCTCTCATGAGTCTATCAAACTAAGTAGTGGAGCAAATTGTTTCACACACACAGGCATTTATTAATCAGATATTTTTTAGCAAGAAGCACACAGTCATACAATCTATTCCATAGTCAATGTGAAGTGCCAACTCTTTGCCCTTTTGAGCTCTCAACACATTTTATGGGAAGTCCACATTTAGCAGACATGACAGAGATCTAGAGACAAGAGCCAATCCCCCTTGCATTCAGCAATCAAAACCACTACTAAACAAAGAGCTCCTTAGAGGCCTATTTGAGAATCCTGACTGCAGAACCATCTCATAAGAAATAGGGTGGGCTTTAATGCCATAGGTATAAATGATGGACAGAGTCTCTATTTTACTCAGTCTGTTTTCTTGATATCTTTAATTTCACCAAAGAAGAGCTTATTTGCCTACTAAAATAACAAGTTGCAAATTTTACCAATAAAACAATTTTTTTGTGTGTTACATATGTTAAATAATAAAATCTTATACATTGATTGAGAGATACATAAAGTTCTCTCAGAGTTGCTTCTAGTGTTCTTAGACTTATACTGCTAACTGACCATCTTGGAGTGGTTACTCTCAACTAAAGCAATTGATTGTTTCTTGTGTTGCTTGAGATACTACATAGCTTTTACAGAATGGGCTTTAGCTCAATATTCTGAAGAATTTGGGAGTAAATTATAGACATTTTAACAATACCAATATCTCCTTATTATTCTGATAAATTTTGGCCACCCATCAATTTTCTTTATGGGGATATTTTCCTTGCCTACAATTGGTCAATAGTTAGTTGTCACTCATTGACAAGGGTCTGTTTAAAAAGAGCAGAAAAAATGTGGCTTCAAAACAAAATCTGAAATGAATACTGATGTCACTAACAGATAGAGGATGACAGCTACATTCTTTGCAGCTAACTGGCTAGTTATTTCTTGAAGAATGATCTGAGCAGTGCCTCTCCATGACTGCCTCACCCTACTTGTGTGAAAGTTTCAAGTACAGGGACTACAGGTCTATTGTCACTCTTGTATTACTTCCTAAAGAATATAAAATTGAAGGTAAAGGGAATTACAGATTAATTTTCTTCAGTCATTAGTATGTTTTTGGTATTACAGCAAAACCTTCAGTACCATAGAATATATCAATAAACAGGTATCCTTTTGAATTACTTTAACAGACAACGAATTGGAAACTTGTTAAAGTAAATAATTATAGTTCAAATGAGAAGTGATGAGGTCACAGGTTGAAAGCAAAGAAATTAAAATGCATATTTTATAAAATATATATGCTGTGTGAATCTTTACAATTCTAAATATCTGCTGAAGTCACTGGTAATTGAATGCTGCATATTCACAGAACTGTATTGTTTTGAAATAAGCAGATAAAACAATTTCTCTGAGAATTTCACAATGTTTTTCTTTTTTTGTTAATTCAAATTGTTACTTTGCAAATGGGTGCCTTCTTATTATCTAATTTTTCTAAGACACAGCTCCCAAAATGATTGATAGATCATTAATTCTAACAAGGATGATCATAATTATAGTCATAACTTTCAGCTGTACTTTAAAACATGCACTCTGAATCAAACATTTGAAATTCTAGTCATTCTGAAGGAAACAGAGAGAAGGCCAAGACCAGAATTTTGCATACGATTCTCATTTTAATGGCCCTGGATTTTTTTTTAACCTTTTTAAAAAATTATTATGATTAGTTTCAAGTATACAGTATTTTGGTTAGACATCTATATAGTTTATGAAACAATATCTCTGATTACTTTGTCTTTCCTCTGGCTCTCCACATAGCCATTATATTACGGCTGACTACATTCTCTATTCCGTGTTCTCCATCCCCGTGACCATCTATCAACTACCATTCGTACTTCTTTAACCCCTCACCGTTTTTTCCCAGTCCCTCACACTTCTCTCAGATTTCCCTAGTGTTTTAAAATCCCCTTTACAGTCAGAGAACAGAGAAAAAGGCAAATAATAATGCTGGCATTATAAATTTTGAGGTCTGAATATTTTCTTATAATTGTTATGTAAATGTATGTATTGTTAGAAGTGACTTGCTAATAATAAAATACAGACATTTGTTATGACTTGCTTTAAGAACAGTAGTATAGTATTTCTGTAGTGGCATCCCTCTTATTCAGTTAATTCAGTTATGCTTTCAGGGATTGGACAGGGAGTATAAAACAAGAGAGATAAGCAAGCCCTTTAGATACTCTTTGCTTCATTCTTGGAATGCCCTATGGAAGGTGTGCATAAGAGTTCCTATCTTGTTTACTCTTTCAAGTCACTATCTGGATTAAAGATTTTAAAATATTTTTTTTATAATCTAGGCTGACCAGTGAACAATGATATCCAACATGAGAAAAACTGTGATTTTTTCTTGAACTCATAATTTACTAACATAAGTGTCAGTGAGAGGAAAAGTATATAGATCATTTTCTCTTTTCCTATAAAAATCATGAAACATGTAGTGACATTTTATATTTATAATCTAGAGAATGAGATAAAGCAATATTGTATAG
>NW_011888802.1:5378943-5380070 GCF_000151845.1 Pteropus vampyrus | reverse complement strand
AGTTGTTATTTTAACCTTTTTCTTATTGATTTGACTTTTTAATATCTGGTGTTTCTTTTTACATGTAAGTAATCCTAAGAAAAACAAATTTAAAATATAAAAAGTCACCATATAAAAAGTCTATATAAGTTCATACTGTGCTCATTTTGCTATATTGGTCATTTAAAGGTATAATCTTTCAACCTGACAATTAAAATTGTAAAAATGAATTGAAAATATTACTCCTTTTCTATAACAAAGAAAGCAACAAGAAGGGAAAATATCATATACAATTTCTCTCTCTACTTCATCCTAGACATTCTGGTTATCACAAATTTCCTGTGTTATGACTTTATTATATTCACTTTTATCCTTAATTTCTCTTCTTTCAATCTGTGACCTCATCATTTCTCATTTAAACTACAACTATACCCTGACAAGTTTCCAATCTGGAGTTTGTTAAAGTAATTAATCAGGATGGCATTACATTGTGATGGCTTTGGTAGCCTATGCAGGCCCCAAAACCTAAGTGAGTGTCAATGAAACTTAAGAACATCCAGTCACAAAGAGCTACCAGCCTTTCTCAAATAAGGAAATTGCTTAAGTTACAACCAATAAAAAAATTTCATTGCTTTGCTTCCATGTCTTCTCTATAAATACCTCTCCCCGAGCTCCTGTCAGTGGAATGCTTATAACCACCTTTGCTTTGGTGCCACCTGATTCAAATTTACGTAAGCTCAAATAAACTCATGAAAATTTTAATAGGCTTCAGTTTGCCTTTTAAAAATGATGTTTTCATACACTAATGATGAACTTTCAGAAAGAGAAATTGAGAAAACAATCCCATTTACAATTGCATCGAAAACTATAAAATATCTGGAAATCAAACTAACCAAGGAGGTAAAAGACCTATTCTCAGAAAATTATAAGTCATTGAAAAAAGAAATTGAAAAATATAAAAATAAATGGAAGCATATACCATACTCATGGGTAGGAAGAATCAATATCATTAAAATGGCCATAATACTCAAAGCAATCTATATATTCAATTTGATCCCCTAAGAAAATACCTATCATATTTTTCAGAGAGCTAGAATGAATAATTCTAAAATTTATATGGAACCATAAAAGACCCCAAATAGCTATGG
>NW_011888802.1:5372565-5376483 GCF_000151845.1 Pteropus vampyrus | reverse complement strand
AAAAAATGTAGATTTTGTTGTTGTTGAGTATCTTAGTCTTCTTTGTATTCTCAGAATCTGTGTGTGGTACCTAAACTTTTTTAGTAATATGCCAGTGATTCTTAAATAATTATTAAATTTAACAAGGATGTAATTCAGCTGAAGTGTTTATTTCTAGAAATCTAGATTCATCAGGTCTACCTCCAAAGTTACTAATTAGTTATGTCTGCATAGGTCAATTTTAGACAAACAGACAAGGGCATTCTGATATTGATGGTTTGTGGAGCACATATTAAGAAACACTAGCTTAGATGATTTTTAAGGTCCTTTTTATTTATAACAGTCCATCCTTCTGTTATATAACTAGATCTGAAGACAAATTCACATAGTAATAATTGTATTAAATTCTATTTTGAATATTTAGTATCACTATACAAATGCTATAATAATTATGAGTTTGTATGCCTTCGTGTAGCATTGAAAGAGTTGAAAGTTTAGGATGAATGTTTTAAGATAAAAAATAAGAGAAAAAAGTAGGAGACATTTTCGAGAATAGAGGAACACGTGTAAAATCACATGCATCAGAAATCTTAAAATATCTTCAAAGGCAATTTAACAGTTTTCCTGGGAACCATATTAAGTTAAAAAATGTTATCAGCAAATTTAAACTAATTTTAAACTAAAACTTATCACATTAAAAATGAATATTTTTATTTCTCTGATTTTATAACAAAAAGATAAACTTGCTATTCATTATGAGTATATATTAAACTCCCATTCAAAAAATAACTCAATGATATTAGTCAGATTATTAATTTCCAAAATATCCACAAAATAATTTATGCTGGCTTAATACTTTGCAAACATAAATGCTTTTCATTTTATGGTTTCTTACTCTCTAGAGAAGAATGGATTATGTAATATTTTGAGAACAGGTAAATTTTTGGTAGTTATTTGCAAGGCTATTGTCAACTTTCAGATCGACTAGTCTAAACAACAGTGGCTATTATAAAAGTTGCCTTTAGTTCCAGCTATACATAATCACCATAGCAGTAGCTAACCTCTAAAAGTGAAAAATAAACAGTGAAGCCTAAGACAAAAGATATATTTCAGGCTATTATTATCTCATCTTAGCGTAGCAGATATGCTGCCGGATGGACAATTCAAGGCCCTTTCACAGATTAAAAGCAAAGTACCCAGATTGCCAAAGCAAAGGTAACAGCTGAACAATGAATTTCTTGTTTTCTCTTGCATTTTTGCCAGAAAAATAACCTTACTGAGAATGTCTGTTTCTCACTTCAGAAACAGAAGCTGCTGTCTTAGTTCAATAAGGTAATAAAAATACCGAAAGATTCTAACTAATCTCATGGAACTTTATAAAATAATAGTATATATGCAAAAAAAATCATTCTCATACAGCTGATTAAAATTATATTTTTCTTAACTATTTTAAATAAAATGCTTCATTTTCAATAAGGTGCTAAATAAAGATCCACCAAAGTGTATTAAGAATATATACAATGGCTGCTGTTCAAAGACTGTAAATAATTCAAATAAGGCTAATTTCATGATGTTTAAAAAGACAGGTAGGTTATGGCATTGATAAATTAAAATTATAAATAAAAATCCCAAATTTGACCATCTAATTATCTAACGGTATCTTAGTGATCTGAATAATTAATTCATTTTTGGAAATGATCAATATCTCTCTAATAATTCACATTAAACAACTTTGTGTGTGTGTGTGTGTGCATGCGTGCGTGCGTGTGTGTGTTCTTTGTAGGTTTAAAATTTCAAAAGAAAAAGAATGGGTTAAAATTCTGTTAATACCTAACAGATTTATGTTGGGTGACTGAGAAACTTCTGGGCAGTCAGGGTGTGAAAGTCCCAGCGTAGGTTCTGCTGTCTGTGTACTGAGTTACTGTAGAAAAGCACAGACAATGAACCATTCTAGATGTTTTAGACATGTGCTGCCTGAAGGCAGTGTGCTGAAGAGATGATTTCCTAAGCTTCTGTCAAGCTTCATTAATCTGTCTTTCTGCAAGTGTATGATTTTAGAAAGGATAGTCTCAATAATTTAAAAGTAAAAGAAAGGGGAAGAAAAGTCAAAGTACATTATGTTCCCAGTATTCTCCTTTTTAGGTGTGTTTCTTTCACAATTTCTTAAATATCATATGTTTATACTTCTAAACATTTCAGACCATTTATTTTTTTTCTCTCAGAAAGTTTATATTCAAAATAAATATTTTGAAGATTTAAATATTGATGGTTGTTATGTTACAATAGTAACAATAATTCTCATGAAGAGCTGAACTGCCATTCACTTTATGAGAATCATCGGAAGGTATTTTTCAAATTAGATGTATACATCCTTCTCCTTTTATTCTTCCTTTTTGAAGGAGGAACATTTATGACATCTTTTATTTTGAACAGAAGTATAATAAAAAATGTTACTGATGGTAATGGGCTGTGTATAGGACTGTGCAGTCATTGCAAACGACAGATTTGGGCAATGATGGAGAGAACAGTCTTCTCACTCAGATACTTCAGGTATAGTGCAGGGTATCAGCCAGCTACAAAAATGTAGCAGATGGGCTCCTGTAGCAGGTATAATGTGAGGCATCATGGGAAATGTGGTGCTAACCATGCTCGTGACACTCCTGCTGACAAGCAAATGTAGTGTAACTGGAAGTGGAGTAGAAAAGGCCTTGTGGAGGACTGAGAGCTCCATTCAAGCCTCTCATCCACCTATGCCTGAAGTTTCAAAAGTAAGTTTCATTCCAACAACACTGCTTTAATTTAGCTGTGCATAACTGGAAAACATTTTGTATTGTTCCTAAGATATAGCATTAGCTACTAAACTCATTTTCAGGAACTATATAGTTTACTCAATAACTCACAATCTCTCATCACCATATAGCATCAAGCAAGCTTTTATGGGGAAAATAAATCTTGTTTGAATAGATTGTAACTGAGATTAGTATGTAATAGATACATCTAAGTCCATAAAAAGATTTCTAAACTATTGGCATAGTGATTATTAAGAGAAGGTAAAATGTTTCTTGAGAGATGAGGAAACCTCATATTAATAGTTCTTCATATTTTTCTGTAATGTCATTGTAGAATATATGTCCTTATTTATATAAAAGTTGATAAAGAAGATGCATTTAGATTTTGTTCAATCAAGCAAATTTTAGCTTTAATTATATTTTGAACTTGAAAATAGTGTTTTAGATTATAATGCAGAAAACGTAAAGTCTGAGTTTATGAATGTACATGAACTGAAAGTTTTTTTTTTTTAGGTAGATTTTTCTTTCAATGGTTGATGAAATTAGACTTTACAAACTACATTAGCAACATAGATAATATAAAGCTGAAACATCAAGAAATCTATAATTTCAAAAAGAAAACTGTTTCATAATAAATTTTCACACTGAATGTGCAGACTTTTCAGTACTCTAAATGACATGCTCATGTATTGACCACAGATATTCTTTTCTCTTAGCCTTATCCCTCCAAGCTTTAGAACAGCACTTTTCCACTTAGGCCCTAATTTTCCAGGTCTAACGTCTCATCAGACCTTACTCAGTCTTCTTTCCCCAAGAGAAAAACAAGTATAAATATCAATTAAAAATAATTGATTAAATCTAGTCACAGAATAAATTTATATTACTAGTTGCTCTAGTACTAAATATGCTTATTTTTACTGTAACAAATAAAATAATGCTCTATGCCTAACACTGTAGTCAGTCCTTTATATACTTATTCCATTTAATAGTTAAGAATAACCTGTTATGGTAAGAACAAAAAAATTCTACCAATTTTATAACTGGCTTCTAGAGGTTAAGGAAATTAGCCAAAATTCACACAGAGACAGGAAGGTAGAATTACCTATATGTCCTTATTATCATCATTAATACTGTTAATTTAGTATAATTT
>NW_011888802.1:5370620-5372515 GCF_000151845.1 Pteropus vampyrus | reverse complement strand
TCTCATCAGACCTTACTCAGTCTTCTTTCCCCAAGAGAAAAACAAGTATAAATATCAATTAAAAATAATTGATTAAATCTAGTCACAGAATAAATTTATATTACTAGTTGCTCTAGTACTAAATATGCTTATTTTTACTGTAACAAATAAAATAATGCTCTATGCCTAACACTGTAGTCAGTCCTTTATATACTTATTCCATTTAATAGTTAAGAATAACCTGTTATGGTAAGAACAAAAAAATTCTACCAATTTTATAACTGGCTTCTAGAGGTTAAGGAAATTAGCCAAAATTCACACAGAGACAGGAAGGTAGAATTACCTATATGTCCTTATTATCATCATTAATACTGTTAATTTAGTATAATTTCTGCTCAGATGATTGTATTTTTATTGTTGAATTTAGAAGTATTTGACAGTTTAAAATTGCGAACTGCATTGTATAAAACTGAATCCATTTGCTTTAGCATGCTGTGTTTTTTTAACATCTTTAAACACAATTCCAACAATTGTGGAGAATTTAATGAATTATATTTGCTGCCTGAAGTGCTGGCAATATCCACGGCTTCATCAGTTTTTCTAGCAGCATCTTCAGTCCATGCATCATTTCTCTCTTTGGGAGCTCCAGTTTGGTCAGGGCTATAATTAAGTGCATTTGAAAAACATACCATTTTCTGACATGTCAAGAAAACACCCAGTGCTTTCAGAATAAAACTCAAATTTCTTATTGTAGCACACAAGGGCTTTCACTGCAGTTCCAGCCCAACGTTTGCTCCATAATACATCCCTGTCATCCCCATTTTATACATATGTGTTTACTTGCTATTTTTGAACATACAGTTTTCATTTTCCTATTTTCATGTTTTCCTCAGTGTTATATATTTTTTAACTGCCTTGCGTAATCTTCATTTACTTTTAACACCAGTATCTAAAGACACTTATTTTGTAGAATGTTTCCTGACTTAATAGTGAGAATTTATTTTACCTTCTTTGTACCCACCGTATATTATTAGGAGCAATAATGTGGTCATCATTTCACTGAAATGTATTTATTTGTTTTTTCTGTCTTTTCCCATACATAATTTCTCCCTCACTAGGCTATGGGCTTCTCTGAATAAAAAAAAAGTCCAGATTTTGATACTCAGTAAGGCTTATGTAATTAAATAATGTAAAAATCAGGGATTTTTATGCTCTCTGATATACCAATTTATTTAAAAATTATTTTTTTGTACCCAGTCTTTTGTAAATGCCACCTCTAAACATCTACAAATAAGGTTTGACTTATTTGTGGAAATTATATTTGTAATGTTTTTATTGAATAGTTATAATTTTTAGTCATTAAAGGGGGGGCCAGTTAAAGTTCAGAGTTTCTTACTGCCTGTATGCATCAGATTTTTAATCTCCAAAAAGAGATAAAAATCATTAATGATTGTACCTCCTTCACAGGCTTTTCTGGAAGGATAAATTGTATAGTTAAAGAATGTATCGCATTTGGTATATCTTAAGTAAAGTAAACAAGAAGGTAATTTTAGAATCAACTTTATTAGGCATGAATAGTTTTATTAAATATTTACATGTTGAAAAATTAGGTTTTAATAGTATAGTTTAATTCTATTAATGCTTTTTATTAAACTATTCTTTGAAATGTAGAAGCATAATGCTTAAATTATGAGAAAATTAGAATATTGAATCATGGTCATATTTTTAGATTGCATATATGAAATATATGTGATTATTCTTGTATTTTCTAGTATATAGAAATATATATGCAGAAACAAACTATATATGTACATACATATATATACTAACAACAAAATATGTACAATATGAAATCACAAAACATAGAGTACAGTGATAGAAAAAAGTAATTAAAACATCTGTAAGATGATTGTGTC
>NW_011888802.1:5365985-5370570 GCF_000151845.1 Pteropus vampyrus | reverse complement strand
CAGGCTTTTCTGGAAGGATAAATTGTATAGTTAAAGAATGTATCGCATTTGGTATATCTTAAGTAAAGTAAACAAGAAGGTAATTTTAGAATCAACTTTATTAGGCATGAATAGTTTTATTAAATATTTACATGTTGAAAAATTAGGTTTTAATAGTATAGTTTAATTCTATTAATGCTTTTTATTAAACTATTCTTTGAAATGTAGAAGCATAATGCTGAAATTATGAGAAAATTAGAATATTGAATCATGGTCATATTTTTAGAGTGATTGCATATATGAAATATATGTGATTATTCTTGTATTTTCTAGTATATAGAAATATATATGCAGAAACAAACTATATATGTATATACATATATATACTAACAACAAAATATGTACAATATGAAATCACAAAACATAGAGTACAGTGATAGAAAAAAGTAATTAAAACATCTGGAAGATGATTGTGTCAATATAGCAGTCAGGATTTTCATAAAAAATATTTAAAAAGCAACAAAAATGTGAAAATAAATGTAATGCCAAACTCCAGGCCTTGAATATGATTGGTTACATATCTCTAAGTCCATCTAACTTCATTTAGAGGTATAATTTTGAGAATCAAGAAGAGTGGATTCTGTTTTCTCTGCATATAGATAATCTTAGGTAACCAATTTTAAATATTATTTTATTATAAGGTATATCATATATAGAAAAATACTATATTGCATACACAAACACACTGCTTCCACAGACCAAGATCACTGATGTTGTACTGAAAGAGAATTACAATTTGCAATGTATTAAGTGTCTGAATGTTACAGTTACCTGTTTTTACTGCCTTGCCTTCACTCTCCTAATTCATACATGGTAGAATATAATCATTTGTTCATTGTATTTATTTTATATATGCTCTTCCAAGTGTCATTTACTTTGGTAAAAATAAAACTTAATTTCAAAATACCTAAATGAATCATGCGTTTTCTTTAAGGCATAGCTTGTTTGCATGGGTTTGTTAAAATATTGTACTTGCCAAGGTGAGAAATTTATTGTCTTATATTCCTTCCAAATAGGTTAATGTTTTTTTTTTTTTTTTGGTTTTTTTAATTTTGTTAAATTGAACCCTTTTTTTTCGGTTAATTTTTCGGAAGGCATTTTTTTTTTTTTATCTAAGCAATCTGTTCATCACTGGTATTCCCTTATATCAACATTTTAATATATATGTAGGTTGATTTCAAAGTCTCTCTCCAGCAGCTATCACATTGTCATAACTCCTTTGCTTCAGAGTGTTTACATATCCAGTAGGGCAATTTTTTGCACACAATTTTCTTCAGGTGTATCTTGTTTATTTTAGTCCTTGTGTCCATATGAATTTTAAAATGTTAGTCAAATTTCATAGAAATCTCTCTCAAATTTAGTTTGGATTTTATCTAATCTGAAGACAAATTTGAGTAGAAAAAACATTTTGCTTCTTTATATTTCATATCTATCCATTTATTTAGGTCCTTACAGTACATTTCACTAACGACATATATTTTTTCACAGACATTATGATTTTTTGTTAGATTCTGATTACTTTATAATGTTTGATGCCGTAGATTTTGATAACCTAAAAAATAAAACTTTTTATTGAAGTTCAATGTAAAAATGCAGTTCTCACAATTATACATTCAAAACTTTTTAGATAATGAGAAACCACATTTATCAGCACGTTAGAAGAATCTCGAACTTAATGCATTAGAGTATGTAATTCTGACTAGATTACTAAGCGCATTGTTTTGTCCACTGGACATGCTTTCAGTTGGATGATGTTACAACAATATCAGCATGCTACAAGTTCTGTTCTTACCTCTTCTTAGACTATTAACAGAATCTTTTCCCACTAGCACTGGTTTTCAGACAAATTATGTACTGGCCCAGTACATGGCTTTGGTAGACATGATAGTAGGATATGGAAGTAGGATATGGATAAATTCAGTTTCAGTAGATCATACCCTATAGATACAGATCTCTAAAATGGTTGTATTGGAAAAAAAAAAAAAGTAAAATAAGAGGAAAAAAAAAACCAAAAGACATGATAGAAAAGATGGACTAAAACTATATTTTCACAAGTAACATAGCAGAATTTGTATAGAATTTGTAGAAAATCCACAAGTATATAGTAACCAAACATTAGAATCAATACAAAATTTTATCAATTTCACTGTTGAAAAATAAAATAAATTTTATTTTTACATATGTCAAAGAAAAACAAATGGAATGTTATTCCTTTAAAAGTATTATAAAATTACTCAATATCTGCCAAAGTATTACTCAAAGCTTCTGCTTTTAGGTGTATGGTGGATGGGATGCTCTTAAAGAGGTTCTTGTTATATCACCGAGATGCTTTATAAATCACAGTAAATATAATTTTATACAAATATGCTGATAAACATTCAAGAGAGGTAGGAAATCTCTAAGAACTCTCCCTGGCTGCAAATAAAACAGGGGACAAGAAACTAACGCCATAGTAGAATGTTAAGAAAAGATGGAATCCAGAGTGGCCTAGTATTTTGGAGTGAAATAAGGAAAAAGAGGCTTACTCAGCTTTGGAATCTAGACAGATGTTTTATTTGATTCTTTTTCAAATGGCTTTTTATTTTAGTTATTTTTAATGTTTCTATTTGATAAATTATTCCATTTTTTTAGTTTTTGAAATACATTAAGCATTTATTTTACATTCTGTATTTTATAATTCCAATATATAAAAGACTTAGAGGCTAAAGTATTTTCTTTTTTGTAATATTTGTAGTCTCCTGCTCAAGTAACTTGCGAGTATTTTTAAATTTACAACTAATTGGCTGAGTATTAGTTGTGGAAATCCTTAAGCCTGACTAGAATGTGCTTTCCCTAGAGAAATTATATATTTGTTTATCCTGGGTGTCAGGGACACTATCAAACTATGTGACCACTTTCAATAATCTCCCACATTGCCATTTTCCTGACCATACAAGTAATAAAAATTCAAACTTCAAAATCACCTAAAAGTGAGTTTAGTTATGTTGCTGGTATTATTATTAGCTTGTTATTATTAATAATTCCTTGTTGAGGTCATGGTAGAAGCAAACACTTCTCAATATAGACTCTTTTCCTTGGCAAGTTGAATTTTGTTTTAGTCTACCTTTTCACTCATTGAGAATGCAAGTATTCAGTGGGCTCAACTTTGTGGTCACCCCACCAACATGGGCCTAAAGCCAAGCTATTTTTTGCTTTGTGACTGAAGTGTCACACTGTTCTAGAGTCCATGTTTGCTTACTATTCTCCTCTGGTATCAGCTTCTTATTATGCTTCTTTATTTGGGGATGGAGCACATTTAGTGTTTTAATCATACTCTTATAAGATCTGCTATGAATAAAAAATTATGTTTATTGTAACTTATTCATCATGTATGTGATTCAGCAGAAAGAATTTTTCAAGCATCCCTGCCACCATATTCCTCATTATGAAAATCTTAAGTAATATTTTGACAAACCAAGTAATTATTCCTTCCAGATTGATCATTGGAGTCAATTCCTAGAGAACAGTTATTTTATGTTGCCAATGGAATCAAAACCATACAACTTAATGATCTAGCTAAAAACAAGGTTAACATAATTTTTATTAATAAGGAGCATAACTATAAAACCTACTTAAGCATAAATCTGTTCCACTTAGGTCTCAGTGAAACTAAGGCACTATACACTGAATGTATCAGAATATCCTATAGAGAATTATTATGCATGAAATTCGGATCACAAAAGAAATTTCAAGGAAAGCCCTGAAATTTTACTTTTTTTTACTTTTACTCCATCCTCAAACTAATTGTGACATAAGAATCCAAGTATAGTCTGTTCAAAATAGTCTCAATAAGGCGCTCAATAAAATGATCTGGTGAGTCTCAAAGATAAAACATTCTCAAAAGGATTATATAGTATATACTGATGATTAATAACAACACACAAAGACTTGCAACAACATTACTTTTTCTGGAAGTGTAAACTAAAAGTACAATGATTTACCATTTCACACTCACTAAAATGACTATGAACAAAATGATAGATGATAGCAAGTATTGACAAAGATATGGGAAAATAGGAACTCATTTTTTTCTGATGAGAAAGTAAAGTGATAAAATCATATAGGAAAACATATTCTTAAAGAGTTATACATAAATTTACTGTATGACACAGAAATTCCACTCACAGGTATATACTCGAGAAATTGAAAATATGCATTCACAGGAAGATAGTATACCAAAATTCTTAGCAGCATTATTTGTAATAGCCATGGATGAACTTCAAAAATATTATGTTAAATAAAAGCAAAGCACAGAAGACCATTTATTATATGGTTCCATTTATAAGAAATGTCATGAAAATTTAAGTCTATAGATACAAAAAGTAGATTGGTAATTGGCTGGAGTGAGTGGTTGGGGATCTGGCACAGGAGTACCAGTAAACAAAAATAAGGGAATTTATTAGGGTATATAGAAATGTTATCATGACACTTGAACAACTTGAAAATTACTAAAAGAAAAAAAATTATTGAAGTACGCACTTGCAATGGGTGAATTATATGATATTAT
>NW_011888802.1:5331632-5365935 GCF_000151845.1 Pteropus vampyrus | reverse complement strand
TCAATAAGGCGCTCAATAAAATGATCTGGTGAGTCTCAAAGATAAAACATTCTCAAAAGGATTATATAGTATATACTGATGATTAATAACAACACACAAAGACTTGCAACAACATTACTTTTTCTGGAAGTGTAAACTAAAAGTACAATGATTTACCATTTCACACTCACTAAAATGACTATGAACAAAATGATAGATGATAGCAAGTATTGACAAAGATATGGGAAAATAGGAACTCATTTTTTTCTGATGAGAAAGTAAAGTGATAAAATCATATAGGAAAACATATTCTTAAAGAGTTATACATAAATTTACTGTATGACACAGAAATTCCACTCACAGGTATATACTCGAGAAATTGAAAATATGCATTCACAGGAAGATAGTATACCAAAATTCTTAGCAGCATTATTTGTAATAGCCATGGATGAACTTCAAAAATATTATGTTAAATAAAAGCAAAGCACAGAAGACCATTTATTATATGGTTCCATTTATAAGAAATGTCATGAAAATTTAAGTCTATAGATACAAAAAGTAGATTGGTAATTGGCTGGAGTGAGTGGTTGGGGATCTGGCACAGGAGTACCAGTAAACAAAAATAAAGGAATTTATTAGGGTATATAGAAATGTTATCATGACACTTGAACAACTTGAAAATTACTAAAAGAAAAAAAATTATTGAAGTACGCACTTGCAATGGGTGAATTATATGATATTATCTACATAAAAATCATGACATATCATATGATTATAATTTTAAAGCTATTTTAAGTCACGACATGCCTGTCTAAAATAATAACTTTACTTCTAGAACAATAAATTTTAGATAATTTATTTACAGTGATCATTTAGCAGAATTAGACTGTTCTCATCTAAAATATACAATTATCTATTTTTTTTAAAGATGATTGTTTCAATGCCAAGGATCTAACTATATCAGATATTTATGTGAAAAATATCTGATATATATGTGAAAAAGAATATACACCTAAAGAAAAATTTTTGACCAAAGAAGACCAAAAGATTTGTTATGCATCCATAAGAAGGTTATTCCTACCAGCTTTGTTTTGCTTATGAGTATTAAGACACAAATATTGAATGACTACAGATCTTGGCTCAATAATATGTCGTTATGTATATTGCGTTATGCGTTCTCCATCCAGAGTTAAATTTCCTTCTATCACCATATATTTGACCCCTTTTATACTTACCAACCTCACTCCTCCCCCCACATGATAGACCTGCATGATTGTGTCTAGAATATTTACAAGGAAGTCCACGTGGAGTAGCAGCATGAGAGAAATGTTTAGTCAATTCCGTACAAGCCAAATACTGTATTTTCACATCCAATCCATAACTGTTACATATAATATTCAATTCTGTTACTGCCCTCAAGTGATAGGAAATTTAACATATATAATAGTAGTCCACACCGTAATTGCATTTTCCATCTGTACTTGAAGATAAATGAAAAGGACACATGTTTATATGCATAGAAGAGGAATAAGCACAGTAAAGAAATGGAATTAAATTCCTTCTTAATGAATTGGAAGGTTGACAGAAATATTAAAAATCTGCTAGCATTATGATTTATTTAAATATCTTCATATAATTTAAATATATACAAACTTATCTGATGTAATTTAAATACATACAAAGGCACATAATGAAATACATATAAACTCATGCATACATATACATTCTTGTGTATGTGAATCATGTACTACAAGGAGTCTAAATATATCTTTCATAAAAATCAGATGGAAATGTAAAAAAAATAAATATTATAGACATTACAAAGAATGACATATACATGTCAATAAATATATTATAAATTTTCACAAAATTTATTTAAAATAGTCATGAGATGCTACGATTTTGTGGAGGAAATGCATACTTACAAAATAAAATTTAGTCATTTTTCTTTATTTATTTCAAGCTTAAATATGAGCTTTTTGGAATGCAGTAGAAACAACAGAAGAAGATCGGGTAAAGATTAAATCATTCCTAGCTATCTTGTTCTGAATTCTCTTTTTGTTTTAGTGCCATCACTGATTTCTACTTTTGACTTTTCCTCTTATTCTAAATTGCCTCAGTATTCCTATTGAACAGATTTTCCACTCTGAATTATTAATTTAATAAAAAAAGGATTATAGACTACACTCACAAAAATCTATAGCATATTCTCTCACAAAAATTCTCTGAAAAAAATTTCCATTGGATTTAAAAACTAAATCTTATAGATACAAATAAGTATCTGATGAAAGTATATATTATAATGTCCCACTTTTATAAAATGTCCTATATTTATATCAGTACTAGAAAACAAATGAAACAAAAATAATTAATTAAAATAACAATAATTAAAAATTTACAAAAATGAAGTTGGCCGAAATGAAAAGAGGTTTGATCATTCCTAAACTCTTACATCAGTCTTCCTGAAACAGTATCAATAGATAACTTTAAAAGAAAAATTTGAATTTTTAGTTATTTCACCATTATCTGATATATAATTTTTGCTCGAACATTTCATGGTCATGAAAGTACTGTTGATTCTTATCCTAAATCAAAATTATTTCACCAAAAAGAAGTTTAACGTATCTATTTTTCCTCATAAAAAGAAAGTAATACAATTTTAAAACACATTACTTAAAACTCAAGATTTCTAGATATCTTGTTGATTACATAAAAGTATTTATACAATAAGGAATTTCAGTGATGTTATTTAGCTAGAAGGAGAAAAGTAAAAACAGTTATTCAGTAGCATTTTTCTCATGATTCAGATTTGTTGGACATGTTGATTTTATTATTGTTGCTGAAAGCAGTTTATAACACGGTCTTAATGAAGCTGTCACAAGCTCTACTCTATTTCCAGTCAGAAACGTGGTTTCATTTAGAATATCCTGTTTTATTCCATAAGTCATTTGACAAACTTCAAGTATTTGTTTGCTTTCAGTCAGGAAAATGAGGCACATTTGTTAAATCTTTTGATTAATCAGATTTTGACAAATATCCATGAGTAATTAAGATTTTTAATGCGGAAGCTGAGATTAGCTGAATTTGAAAGACTAAAAAAAGTTTTAAATAGTCTAGTATATTTTATGAAAGAAAATCAGGATGACACAAAATCATTAGCAAAATAAAATCAGAAAAGTAAAAGAAGGAAGTTCTCAACAAATTTATTATTCAAAATTCTTCTGGATTGGGATAAGACTAATAATCTTTATATTATATTTTACAAAAATATGTGTGTGCATATATGTATATACATTGAGGTCATGTAAGGTCATATATGCATATGTATATACATATGTGCATATATAAAGAGGGCATGTAAGATAACACAATTTGAATATAATTATGTCACAAATAAAGGAAGTCATGAAATAAATTGAATTTCTTTTGAGGAAGCATCATCTAAAATATTTGGAAAAGAAAAAGTGAGCATTTTAAACGTATTGGAAATAATCACCTTACAAATTCTGCTTTCAAATTAGGGCAAATAGTGGAAACTGATGCTTTTTATATCTCCACTGGGGAATAAAATGATCATATGATTTAAGTATTGTAAGATTATAAGGTTTTTAATACTTCGACTTGTTTGAATATAATTTTCACAATTTTAAAGGAAGATATGCAAAAGCATGGTCAAATAATCCTTTCTCACCTGTTTAGAAAAAGTTGGTTGATATTTCACAAAAAAAGATATTTATAGAAATATATTATATACACAAACAAATTTGAAGAAATGAAAGACATAAATATCTTTTTTAAAAATTTGGTGATTTATCTATATATACACATTCATATATCATATGTATTTTATACCATATACAGTATATGCCATATATATTTATACCATATTATAGAACTATGCATAGAGCTAGAGAATTGGAAAATAAACATATGGATATAAAGTGCATGAATACACATTTGAATCTCAGACCTAAGCATTTATAAAACCAATGGCTAATCTATGCCTCATTACTTAATCACTCTAATGTTCATTGAGTGTGCCAGGCACAGTATTACAAATCATGCCATAATCGGAATGTTAGCTACTGTCATCAAGAAACTTAATTTTCCAATGTTCAAAGAACTTAAAATTTATAGAGGGAAATAGTTATATAAGTGAAAACATACAAAATATTGGTGAATTATATGACAAAAATTAAATAAAAGGATGGTGAAGTGGAAGACACATGGTTCATACAAATACACTATAACCTGATTTTTAGCCACAGTACTTATGTTGTCTGACATCTGATAACTTTTAACCTTTCTGAGCTATGTATTCAAATGATACATTCAGAAATAATTGGGAGAACTGAAGTTAATGTACTGAAAGTGTCTAGCACAGTATATATGGCATATATTAAGCTTTAATAAATTATATTTGAAAATATTGATGACATCATCATTATTATTATTACTCTGCCTCTTTGGTTGTTGGTTCTACTTTAACGGAAGTTTCCAATAAACCACGGTACGAGATTGAGAGTGTGCAGGGACAAAGGGAGTTATAGATTATAATTTAAACTAGAATGGTAGGTCCCTTGGAAGTTTCCTTGAACAATAAAAATGAATGAAGTAAGAAAGTCAAGAGGGTATCTGTGAGTACAGTGCAAAATGCCCAAATTGAGTATTTCCTGGCACCTTTGAAAAATATCAAGAATTCTAGTATAGTTGAAATTATGAGCATGGGTGCAAATAATAGGAGATATGGTCAGGGAAAGAACAGGAGGCCAGATTATTATAGAATTCTGTAGCCTCTGTACATCCTTTGGCTTCAATTCTGAGAGAAATGAGGAAAACATTGGGGGGGGGGGTTGAGCTGAGAAGTGACATAATTAGACTTCTTAAAATTATTTTTCTATCTACTTTGTTGAGAATAGAGTGAAAAGAGTGAGGTAGAGGCAGAGAGAGCAGATAGTAGAAGGTTAGAATGACATTGATGTTAAATGGAGTTGGTAAGAAAAGGTTATATAGTTGATATATTTTGAAGGTAGAGAAAGCATGACCAATTGATGGATTTGATTTGAGTTAGTAAAGGACCATAATTAACAAAGTGTCATGAACACCTATAAGGATGGAATTGCCATTAACTTAGGTGGGTCACAATACATATTAAATAGTTTTGGGGAAAAAGTCAGAATGTGTTATTACACATATTAAATATAAGATATCTATTAAAATACAACTGGTGATATGAATAGGCAGTTGATACATTTGTAAGTTGTAAGCATATAAATGGTATTTAACTGATGATATATAAGTGGATTGGGTATTCCAAGTTTCTGTCTCTAAAAGTGTCCAAATAGAGGAAGGGTAGACAATTGTAATTGAAGTTAATATCATTACATAGATTCCAATCCTGAACTCTGTTGGAACAGATTACTTATTTGATTCCTGGGTATGATTCTATAGGATATACTATAAAAATAGAAGAAAAAAAAAAAAAACAACAACAAAACTTCATAATCATCTCATCATAATCATTACTATATATTTTTATAGATAAACAGAATGCAAAAGAATTGGTTCTTTTTAATGATTAACTTATAAATGGTTTTTATGGGACTAAAACCTAGGACATTTGTTTTCCCGTATGTGCCTTTTCAATTTCATCATGCAGCATTATATTATTCAATGTTGTGTCTTACTGCAACCTATAACAATCTGTCCCCCATTGGCTACTTTGAGCTGATTTTAAATTTTCATTTAAAAAATGAAATTTAGCTTATTTTTTTATAATTGATTAATAAATTAATTGTTACTTATTTAAGATATAAAAATGTCTACTCTATGTTTGTGCATTGATATACTATTTATCAATTTGCATTTAGAGAGCTAAACTAGTCATTTAAACTAGAAATTAGGGCAGAAGGAAGGAGGAATTTAATCAGATAATTTCTTGGTTATAATATGATGAATCTGGTACTTAATCCTTGTAGTCTGCTTCCCTAAAAACATATAACCACAACCTATTAATGAGAAAAAATATATACACAAATTTTAGCTGAAGAATATTTTACAAAATAACTGTCAAGTATCCCCTTAAAACTGTAAAGGTCATCAAAAACAAGGAAAATCTGAGATATCACAGTCAAAAGGAGACATGATATTTAAATGCGATGTGGTATCTTGTGAATTCTGAAAAAGAAAAAATGGCATTAGGTAAAAACTAAGATGATCTGAATAAAACATGTACTCTATGTAATGACAATGTATCAACATTTATTCATGTATTATGACAAATGTGGCGTACTGATGGAAAATGTTAAGAATATAGAAATGTAGGTAGTATGTGTGTAATTTCTGTACTATCTCCTCATTTGTTTCTGTAAAGCTAAAACTTTTCTAAAATAATAATATATATTTTAGAAAGCAAAGACAAATATGAATAACACATTATCTTCAAAATCTATCACAATTCATCTTAACAAATATTTTACCTGTATTTGCCATGTTCAAGCTATTATATATAGTAGGTCTTCAGAGTTTACAAGGATATCAAAAAGCAGCCTCTCTCAAGAAGATATACAGATGAGAAATAGGCACATGTAAAGATGGTCAACATCATTAGTCACTAGGGAAATGCAATGAAAATCACAATGAGATACTACTACACCCCCAATGAAATGGCTAAGATCACAGGATTTTTATTTGTTATAACGACACAGTAAAAACAACACAACTTTTCATGACAGGCAAATGGATATATAAGTTGTATTATAGCCATACAACGGAGTGCTATTCAGAAATAAAATATGTGGAATAGCATGGCTGAATCTTAAAATAATTATGTTGTGCAGAAAAAGTCAAACAAAGAGAACATATACTGTATGATTCTTTTTATATAAAATTCTAGAAAATATAAAATAACCTATAATGTCAGAGCAGATCAGGGGTTGCCTAGGAGTAGTTTAGTGTTTAGAAATGAAAGGGAGAAATTACAAAAAAGCAGAAGGAAATTTTGAGAGTGGTAGATAAGTTCATAATAATGATTGTGGTGATGGTTTCTTGGGTATATGTGTATCTATGTATGTCAAAAACATCAATTTATATACTTGAAATATGTACAGTTATTGATACACATTATACCTGAATGAAAATGTTTTTTAAAAATTCTGCTTTTGGGACCTAATATCTTAAAATAAATAAGAAATAAGTGTAAAAAGCAACTAGTCCTGAAGGGTCTTATATTCTGTTGAAATCTGATGGCTGCAATAATATCATTTTTGGGTGTGTTTGTATACTTGATTTCAAAAATTTTAATTAGAATTTTGTATCTGAATTTAAGTCACTTCTTCAAGGTTATATAGCTAGACTGGCATAGGCAGTACTAAAACCTACATACACTGACTCTCAGAATAGTGTTCTTTCCATTTAACCCAATGATCCAAGTTCAGAGGTGACTGCATACTTATCATTTCTCACAATATTTATAAATATGAAGGCGACATTGAAAAGGATGTATAGAAAATGTTGGATCATGAATACCTATGTTAAAGTAAGTCATAATGCAACCTCATCTGTATAATCTTGACCTTTCATTCAAAGTTTTATCCATTCTTTCTATTTCACATAATCAAAAAAAAAAAATCAGACCAGTTTCAACTATGTTTACAAAGAATAATGATGTTTTCAAAATGTGGCAATATTATTACCCTCTTCTCCAATGTCCCAAACTAGATTCTGGGGTTCACAGCTACACTTTCATTGACTACGTAATAAGTCTATATAAAGTGACTGAAAAGTGAAAAGAAAAACAAAGAACAGCTTCGTTTACTATTTTCATCTGCAAGTTATGTCTTTCTATCAGCTTCTTGAGGTTGTCACAGTACAATGCATTACATAGTTTCCCTAAATTAATCTTCACAGATCATTTCTTTACTTTTATGATGGGTGGTTTTCTTCAAAACTGATAGTAGTTGAAGGTAAATACAATTTCAGATTTTGGCTTTATTATTCATTAACTTTAAATAAGGTCAGCATATATCCCACTAGAGTTGAACATTAAATTTTTTCACTAACGCTCAATAAATTATATAATTATTCAAGAAAATATAAAGATGTCCTTGAAAAAACGTATAGCTGACACATTCAGTCCATTATGTCTTTTTTTGGCTTATATAACAGAAATGCTAGTGTTGATGTTAATTAAATCCATTTTTCTCCCAGGCATGGCACTTCTAACAAAATTGACATAGAGTTTTCACCTTTTCCATAGTTAAAATTTTCAGAAAAATAATCAATATTTTTGCAATTCACAGTTCCTATTTAGAAAGAAGAGAACTTAAAAATACCCCAGCCAATTAAATTATGTAAACATTAACAAATAAATATTTTATATTTTAGCATTTACTTATGGAGAAATCAATGCTTTATTCTGCTCAATAAATAAATGCCTAAATAATATTTTTTCTAATATGAACAGAATGAAAGATTTAAAGTGATTACTTTGAAATACAGTTCCACATTATATATAGTATAAATTGGTATATCTCATCTTTCTTAAAGGACTCATATTTCTTAAAGGACTAAAGATTGTTTGTAAACCGCTTGACAATTTTAGTTACTTCCTTAGGGTCACATAGCTAGAATGTGGCATAGGCAGTATTAAAACTCACATTCTCTTCGCAGTTATACTTTGATAAGAAACCTAGAGAAATCAATTAAGAGATTTATGTTTGGAGAACTATATCTTCATGTTCACTTTTATTTTACTAAAGCAGTATATTTCACCAAATTATGGATATGGAGACAAATTCTCCAGAAATATAAATTAGAAATCTAATCTTGATAAAATATATTTCCCTTTAATGGGAATCATAAAATCATAATACATTTTGATGCTATAGTGATTGCATATACACAATATTCTAAGGGAAATTATGTACACAAAGTAATACTATATCATACGCTCTAAATTTAGACAGTATTACTTCCCAAGAAGTTCATAACCTAACCTCTACATGATAAATCTCTTGATCCTCAGCGTTTTTTTTTAATTTAACTATATTATTTTTAACTTTAGTATTTTATTTTTTTAAATAAATGTCCCTCTTTTTTCCAGTACTAATACTTGTCCCTAAGTAAGAAGTATATTAAATTATAACTTTTTAAAACTTTGAGATGAATAAGTTTATCAGATTCATACTGGGGAGTAATTTTCAATAAATAGTTTATAGTGGAATCTTTTATGCTGATATTCGAGGAGACAGAGGCAATGGAGGAGGAAAACAATAAATACTGGGATGTCTGCAAGTATAGAAACCAGGTGTTTTTGTTTTTTTTTTTTTCTTTTTTTCTATCCTAATTGATATCAGCTTCAGAGTGATCACGCACTCAGAGGACCATTTAGGATGTGGCTTTCTTTGACTTCTTTTTTTCGAAAATAGTCTTAATTCAAGTATTACAAACATTCGTAGTGATAAGTATATCAAATTTTATTGTCAAGGGAAAGGGATTGAGGACATTGCCATATTCCAAAGGAAAATACAAAAAGGGGAGATTGAGATTTTTGATAAAATTGCAACGAGATATGTCCTCTGTATTTCTATGCATCTGTACAAGTTGTGAGTTGCACAAATTCAGGGAGTGCCATTCATGGAATCATGTAGTTTATAACCTATGAGGTCATATATTACGGCTCTGTTCAAGTACACAGCAAGTAAACAGGTAGATGCATTGCAGTTCTTTAGTGATAACTCATTCTACTAGCATAGATTTTACAGCTAGGCAAATCATTTTCTTCTTTTAATCTTGTCAGAACGTTCTGAGGGTTATTATTTGTTTGTCTTTAGCTTAAATATCTGCATTAAGCTAGATCACTTGGAACACAGGCCACTTTGTTGTTTGGTATCTACTATATCAAATGGGAATATGTCCCTTATCCTTTGTTTTTGTTTTTTGTTTTTCTTACAGCCTCAAAAGTGGAATAAGATGGAGGAAAAGAACATGAAAGAGGCATAGGGTATTTCTTGAAGATGTAAGACTGAGATCCTATTTGCTTGTACCTGCTGGTTGCTCTTGGCTTCTAGAGGCAGCCCTTTGCTACTCTCTCCACTGTGTTCCTCAAACTCCGCAATAACCTCTCATTCAGGTATGGCCTACCTATAAAATCAGTAAATATCAGATGAGTCATTTCACATAACCTAATTGGGAGATTAGAATGAGAAATGTTGGGTTATCTTAGAATCTTGGAAACTTAGAATTCTGCCTACTACGGGGTGAAAAATTAACATTAGAAAAATAAATATCCTTTAATTTTTTAAAAATTGTTTGCTATAAAACATGAACATGAGAAGCACAAGTGTTTTGAAAATATTGGTAGGCTTTTTTTGTTTTTACCTGGATAGGTGAAATTATTGAAAGTATGGGACCTTGATGAAGACTCTAAATTAGTAGTAAGGAAAAGCAAGGTTTTGGTGAATTGACATGGATGGTGGTTAAACAAAATGAACAGGCCGTATGAACAAACATCTGCTAGTGGGAAAGAGTGTGAAAAGTTGCAAACAAGAAGCAGTTGATAAACAATGTAAGTATAGAAAATAAAATTGACTAGAACTAGAATGATTATATTGGTCAGGGCTGACACATTCTGGGTTTTGTTTAAGCTTTTATCCTAAAGTAGTAGAAAGACTTCGAAAAAGAGGTATGAAAAGACGAGCTTTTCTGATCATCTCAGCATCCCAGTTCAAGACAAAATTTTGCCAAGACATTTTCTAAATTCGCAAAAATTTTTATGTACAGATATTATTTTAAAAGGGGGCAATAATATTTCCCAGAAATAACATGAATAGAATAGAATAGAATAGAAGGTGATCCATGAACAATGCCATCTTAACATATTATAGTTCTTATAGGGTCTTTTCAATGGAAAATCTCTGAATCACCTGCCAAATTTCTTCATGTTTTCTCACTTTAACATTACCTTTTGTGCACATCTTTCTAACTGGGAAAATTTTACGAAGAGTGATATAGAATTTCAGATTATAAACAGTTAGAAGAAAGAATTAAAAAACTAGAACATATATCTGAAGAAATTATCTAAATTTAAAAGATAATTATAAAAATATAAAAAATTAAGACAGGAATGAAACCGTAGCATACATTTACTAGTTTCAGATGTAGAAAATAAATATTATTCATCAAGATTTGAAAAGTGTCACAGAGTTGAATATTTTCCTGATATAACACCACACATTCCCTGCTATAACACTGCCCGCAGAATTTAGAAGATCTCCTTGTGATCTCACAGAGCTCCATGTCATTTAAGAGATCTGTATTATCTATTATAACCTCACTTACTTCATCCCAAGCAGAATTTCAGAAGGAATACAGAATTCTGCACGTCACACAGACACGGTACTACTGAGAGCAGATTTTAAAGCAGTGCTTCCGAGCTCCTTTTGCTCCCAGACTTAATCAAGAATGTAATGTAGTCTAGCAGAATATATGGATATAGATTTAGGTACATTAGAAGTTATCCCACAAAGAAGGCCATAATAGAAATATTTATCTACCTTCTCTTAAAGAGCCATTATAGAAATTACATTATCCATCACATATTAAAGTTATGTATGAAAAACAAACTACTTAAAAAACAGATTGAGAATGCTCAGTTTAGGTGTATTACTTATTTATATTTTTTGAGCTGCTTATTATATATATATAATATATATATATATGTGTGTGTAAATATATATATATGTAAAGGCACAGTAAGCAGCAATTATTTTTTTCTGCCTCAAAATTTTATTTTCCAACATTAGGTAGAATAATTGCCAAAGCTGTTGAAGTACATTTATTATTCCAAAGAGACTCTGGACATGATAAAAACTATCTTACTATTTTAAATAAAAAAGAAAATAGAATGAAGATGTCAATTTGCATATCAGTAATCCCAAAGGTTAAAAATTTAAGTATTCCATCCTGCAGTGTCAAAGATAGACCATAATTATTCAGTTATACTTTGAACTTCTGGTCCTAGAATGAAGTTAGCATATAAATGAAGCAAAAATGACTCTTAGAAGAGTGAGCATATTCAAGATTTAACATGTAAACTTAAGCACCATTCTAATATCTATTTTATTAAATAGAATCAAGCTTTTCTAGTTTATGAAATAACATTAACTGAAACTATTATGAAAAGTTATTTCCAACTTTTTCCAAAGAGATTAAAATGATGCTTCAGAAGAAATGAATTGAGGGACATAGTCATAGGAATACGGGAAGATTGTCCGAGAGTCTTGATATAAATGGTGTCAGGATCTCTGCAATGGAATAGCAAAAAAATCTGTAGATTGAGAAGATAGAGGGAGGTGATCTGGTATCTTTGGTGGGTTTTTTCCCTCATATTTTGTGTAAATTGCTTATAATAACTTGGGACACATGCTCTCTGCTGGTTCTTTTAGAGTTTTTCTTGGCTGATAAAATCTTTTAGTGTAATAGTTAATTTTATGTGTAAACTGGGCTTAGGGATGCCCAGATAGTTGATAAGATGTGATTTCTGTTCACGGCTGTCAGGGTGTTTATGGAGATTAGCATTTGAATTAGTTGACTGAGTAAAGGACATCCACCCTTACCAATGTGGGTGGGCATTATTCAATCCATTGAGGGCCCCAAAGGAGCAAAATCATGGAACAAGAGCAAATTTTCTCTCTTTTTGGGCTGGGACATCTCATCTCAGCCTGCTTTCAAATATTAGAGCTCTTGTTTCTCAGGCCTTCAGACTCAGACTGAATTATGCTACTGGCTTTCTTGGTTCTCCAGCTGGGAGGCAGCATATCGTGGAACTTCATAGCTTCCATGATTATATACACCAAATCTCACAATGAATCTCCTCCTATATATCTGTATATATATCTGATTGGTTCTGTTTGTATGAGCACACCATTTCTGAGCTTTTGAGGGAAAATCTTCATTAGAAGGTTTTGTTTGTTTGTTTGTTTGTTTTTACTAGTAGTCCTAAGTCAATGCTGAAAGGAGAAGTTCTTCATGAATGTGGGAGCAGGACCTCCCTGGTGGACTGCCACACTAATCCTCTGAGGTTCGTCATGCTCACGGTTAACCACAGATTTAAAAGTTCAGCTCAGGGAAATCAGAGAAGACAGTTTAAGAATTTGTTTTTTCCATTGCTGATTTACCAAAAAAGAAGAAATTGCTTTAAATGTCTGGCATATTGGCATTTTGTCTACTCTTTCTCCTCTACAAAATATCAGATAAATAGATGGTTATAATTTGTCTATTTTGACCAGTTGGATGGAGCTAATATATAAAAATCATGAATGTGAGAAATTATCTCTTTTCCACTGAACCAATTGTTAGGTAGCTAGTCAGATGTGAGTGAAGGGAGAACAAAGGAACAGGGGCCCAGCCCAGAGACCACCCAAAAAAACTCCCCAATGGTAGCAGAATTCTGGGTAGGCACATCTGTATTAGGCAGAGTTAAATAGCAGCCAGGTGTCAATCAGAATGACCTCACTTGCCAATCACCTAGGAATGCCTTTGGAAACACCTAACACGGCATAAATATAAGACAGACATTCCTACTTCTGGGCTCTTCTTTTTGCCCCCTTCTTTTTGTCCTCTTGTTGTGGTGGTGTTGGTGATTACAGTGCTCTTTTCCAGCCCTCATCACTGGAACCATGTACCTCCTTGGGGCATACTTCTCATTCTAAAATATACTTCTAATGAAACTATTAAATCTCAATGACCTGTGATTCTTCACTGCCGTCATTTGAGGAACTGAGGAAAAATGCTAACTACACGTCTGCACCATCGTTATCCCTCTTTCTACCCCCTGCCTTTGGGGCGACACCAAACTCCGATTAACCCCAACGTTGACATCAGTGAGAGGCAGGGGAATGGATAAGGGCATATTCTCTACAGAAATAGATTTTTCTTCAGTTTTCTATTTCAGGTCCAACTGAAATGAGGTAGAAGTTAGTCTATGCTAACCGTGCTCCAGTGTAATCAAGATATATTAGTAAGTGTGACGATGTTTTACGTTTCACCTATATATTTTATTCTTTTATTTTTCAATTGGCTCAGAATCTAGATGGGGAAAAGGTATTCTTTTTACTGAGCTTTTAAAACATTATCAAGGGAATATATATTTATTCCATACTATTAAGAGTATGACACCTTCTTATCAATATATAAACTATCTAAAATAAACATCTGTAAAACTAAATTATATTACCAATAATTCTACAAAAATGTTATAAGTAGCATCCAAAAAAGAAAAGAAAAGAAAAGAAAAAAGGAAGAAAGGAAGAAAGAAAGGAAAGATGGAAGGAATTTAAAAAAATAAAAATAAAAAAAAAATGTCTATTAAATACTTCGGTCACTTCAGAATCAAGAGTATACATCGAATTAGAGTTTGGATCTTTGAGACTGAATTTTGAATTCAGTTAGATAGAAGAGGTCATATAAAGAAGAAGGCCAAAATAGATTTGTGGTATACAATTAGGGAGCCGATGAATGAGGGAGCCAGGAACATGAGAGTGGAATGTAAAGTAAGAGAAGTTCAGAAGAAGGTTAGTGTTACTGATATGCTTGAGATGAAGGCAGTAGCCATAATTGCTTTAAGAGGTATTATGTTTTAAAAGATCAGAAAAATAAATGGGTACCATTTCTACTTCTATTCAGCATTTTCCATCCTCTTTCTGTAGTAGACATAAAAATTAATAAACTCTAAATATCCTTTCCCTATTCTTTACTTATATAATTATAAAATCCTCATTTATTAATTGAATAAATTTGTTAAATTAATTTTTATATTAATTTATACATAAACCTAGTCAAGTAAGACATCCAAATAAAATTATGTTAACTGATATAGAGTAATAGATTTTGTATTTTACAAATGGTTAATAACTAAAGTGATGTTAGAAAAACATGCTTCTTTTTATTTCTTATTTTGTAATTTAAAAACTAGGTAAATATGTTTGGGGATATATATTTATGTTGTTAGTAGATACAAAGTACTTTAGATATCTAGGAAATCTAACTGGCAAGTTTTTAACTTTCAAATTCTAGTTTCTAATTTACTATTAGACAAATATAGAAATAATTTTCTCTTGAATTATTTAAGTATTGTTCTAACAAATTATTTTGAAAAAGACTACATATTCATTTGAAAAGGAAATGTTACAGAAAATTTACTAACTTAAAAATCATTAACGTAATGTATAACATCTCTTCATAAGATTATACTAAGTGTGAATTGGTGTAAATGTTTGATTTACCTTATTGGAATGAATGTTTAAATATGTTTTGTTTTGTTTTGTTTTTTTAAGAAGCTGCTGGAATCTCTGGCTGACTAGGGAAAAATTGCAGAGAAGCAGGAGTAGCAGATGGTAAAACATTTGGCTAAACACACTGCCCATTACACAGTTGCCAAAACACTTGGAAGTAGTAGTTCATTTTGGAAATATTTTCTGGAAAAACAAATATTTCCTACTGAAACTAACATTGGGGCTATTAGGAAATACCCAAATAAAACATTTAGCTGACATAAATATTTTACTTGAGAAATCAGTTCCAGAGTAAATACGCCATATCGAGGTATATACAAGTAAAAACTTTATTGTAGACAGAACATAAATATATATAAATGAAGAATTAGTATGTTATGTGTTTATATTTTAATATTATTCATCTTACGATTGATATTTCAGCAGCATATTGAAACTAGGGAAAGGTTAGCTTGAAAAATAATAGAACATTTTAATTTGTCCACTTTAGATATAAATTAAATTGTGACTCATATCAATAACCTAAAAATTAAAGCAGATCAACAGCATTCAAGTATTGTGAGCAAAGGGCTATATTTTTGACCCCGAACATTAACAAAAGTTAATTAATTTAATTTTATTAGTTTGTCTTAAATGCCTATGTTTTAATTTCTCTGAGACATATCACAGAATTTTTAATAAAAATCAGTTTAACAATGGTGATGAGAACACAAAAATGACTCAAATTCTTGACATTTCTGAGTCCTATTAATACATAAAGGATGTTGCTTCTAATGACTTCATTTTATCTTTGCTTTTGATTAAGTCTAATAGAGACCTCTAATTACTTTTTTGTGAGTATAAATATGCAGAATTTTGAAGGTAGTGAAGGGATTTTAAATCAATCTAGATCAATCTATTCATTAATTACAGAGAAGCAAATTGAGTTTTAGAAAGGTTAAGCTATTTGCCCAAATTGTGCAACAAATTAGTCACAAAGCCAGGCTAAGACTTTCAGTTTTCTAATTCTTACATCGGAATTAAAAAAGTAAAGTTGTATTTTCTATTTGGCTTTTCTTTGTCATTTTCTTTTTATGCTATGAGGTCAGAATACAATTTTATGTGATAAGCATAAGAATTTGATGTATACTAGCTCAAGATTTTTTTATTATGGTTGTCTACCTTATTTATAAACTAATGAGGAAGATTAGTATTATAGTGTTGAAATTCTCTATAGATTTTTTTTTTTATTTTTTATTTAGCACTGCTAGGGAAAAATAATGATGCTTTAGTTTTAATGAAAACTTTTTTTTCATATAGCTCTCCAGCTATGCATACAAATGTATAATTCAATAAATTAATTTTTAGGTTCAGTGCAGCAAAGGATTAATCTTGCCAAACAGAGGTTTGGCCACTTCTCTTAGCTCTTGGGAGGTGATCTGTAAGCAGTAGAATGTCCTGCCTGATGAGTGTCTTTGTTTACCTTGGAGGCTTGGGGAAACTGAATAATCTATGCTAACCATTTTAATTTTGGGTGTGGGCTTTAGACTATGCAATTTCACTTTGATTTCTGTAGGGGCTAGAGATAAAGATCTGTCATACAGGTTGTCTACCATATCTTCATGACTAAATACCCATAAATACTTTGGACTGAAGGCTCAGGTGATTTTTTTCTCTCCAGCAATAACTCTATATGTTCATTATGATGCATCGTTTTGGGGAGAAGCGAGCACTGTTTGCACTGAGAGCCTCCATGAATGAGAAGCTCATGCTTGGGAGTCTCTTGGACCCTTACCTGTGCACCTCTCCTCTTGGCTGATTTTAATCAGTATCTTTTTATTGTAATAAACCATCAGTAAAAGTATAACAGCTTTGAAGAGTTCAGTGACTTCTTCCAGGATATTATCAAGCCTGTCAGTAATCTTAGGGACCTGTGAATTTACAGTTTGTATCAGGCGTAAGAGTGGCATTGAGGAATAATGAATTATGCAAGAACTAAATATAAAAGAGGTCAACTACTTTCAAATGAGAAATACATATGAATACATATTAAAATTAAAATGAAAAAGTGAAATATAAGTATTTAAAAATGTTAGAATAGTTTGCATTAAATTCCAGCAGAATCTGCTTCACTGAATGACACTAGAGCAAAAAGGTTTGGTAACTACTTAACAAGAATCCATGATTAACAAATTAAAGTTGCATATTGGAGGTTTGGACTATCTATTGATGTTCTTTTGATACTAACTTTAAGAAATAGATGATGAACACAAATGTGTTCATAGAAGTAGAGAGTTAATCGAGACAATTAGTCATCATTTTAAACATCTAACGGCATTTAAACATATTCTCCAGGAGCAGTAGAATATTTAAACATATTTAAAATTCACAAAGTTGCATTTGAATGTTCCCTAAAACTTTGTGATTAGCTCAAACTTTCCCTTAAATCATCTCTAATCAGATTCACCTTTTTGCCAGTTTTTAAGTTTAATTCATGCAACTTAAGTAATTTGAACCATCTCATGGCAAATAAATAACTTAGAAATATAAGCTGATATATAAATTCAACACACATGCTGATAATCTAATGTGAAACATTTACACATGAACATTAGTAAATAAAATTACATAACTATTAATAAACTATCCTTAATACTTTGTGGTTAAATTTTACATTTAAACTATTTTTATAACCATGAAATAGTACACACACCCATTTTTTATTATGTACCTAAAATGCATCACCGCACCTAACAATAAATATTTATTCTTGAATTAATTTGAGTTATCAGCCTCAGTTCATTTTGAATTAATCAATTTAAAATAATGACCTTTTTAAAAAAGATTATTATGTAAGAATTTATGAGGTTATCTTAAAAACAAACAAACAAAAAAAGGGTTTGTTTGGCATGAAATCAAGTTTATAGTTAAATTCCAAAATATATCTGCATGTAACTTTACATCTATGTATCCATACAAATATAGAACGATAGCTTGATAGATATATAAAGAGATATACTACAAGCTAGGGATATATAGATATATAGTGTAGTTCATTCCCATCTCAAGGCTTTTTTTGTCCTCAGTCTCATGTCTACGGTCAGATTTCTTACCAACTGCAATGGTGAAATGTTGATATATCTGTTGAGAAAAATCTACTTGAAAGATTCAAATAGCATTTATAAGTGAATATTTTAAAAACATACCCAAACCACTCTACTTGATTGGCTTCTTCTTTTAGATAATTAAAAAATATATACAAAAATAAGAGATAATAATGAAGAAATACAAATATAATTTTTTGGAAAAAATTACCTAGTAAACACATCACTGGAAGTTATCTTTAGATATAGATAATGTGTTTTCCCTTGAATTAACTTTACTCTCTTCTTGAATGTTTGAGGCATTTTTGCTATCTTTTCTTATATTAAACTGGTGATGTACATTTGTCCATGAGATGATGTCTAATAAATAAGGGTGGAGAGGAAAAATATATTTTTTAAAGTCCCTGAAACCATGCACAAATTTTAATTGGGTCCTACAGCAGCTGATATTCCAAAACTCTAAACAAATGTAAGAATGACTTTTACAGGAATGTTTTTGAAGGATTTTCTGATCAAATGTGTGTATATCTGTTATTTCAGCATTCATGAAGCTGTATGTTGCCTTGGGCTCTTGGCCTCTTTGTCAGTTTCTTAAAGTCAAATTTTGAAAATAGAAATTACCTTGGAAATTTAAGGGAAGTAGTATGATGTGAGTTTAAGGCTTTACTTATAAAGCAACCCATATTTTACAAAATGTAAATTTGTCTCAAAAAATTTTTGTTTTTTCTTAACCTTGCCATTATGTATATATGCAACAATCTTTACTGAATCTGGTCATTTATTTGCTGAATTACTAAAAAATATCCCAAGCTCAGACATTCTGAAGATATATATTTTTTCAGAGCACATTAAACATGAAATTTAAAGTACTGAGTACTTTATTTAGAGTACACTAGTGGGTTTTTTTCCTCCTCAAAATCCATTTTATAAACAAACTGGATTATAATAATCCAGAGCCTCAGGCCAAACCTCCTGAATTAGAATTTATGAGTGTGGGGTGATAACATAAATGTTTAAAGAGACTCTCTGGGTGGTGTTTATGCACATTCTACTGTAACAGCCAGTGGTATGTATTTAATGATTAGAAGTCAGAGAATATTGCCTGTAGTCAGTCTTGGCAAGGATGTAGTGCTTGAAAGGATATATGGACATTTTTTCTGCTGGATTATAAAAGGTGATTTACTGGGTGCTGTGAATGAGGGTGCAAGTCAATAAACAATTAAGGTGGTTCCTCAGTACATGTGACATGTGGTAATTCTCCAAATGCAGTGCCATATATACAATCTGTTTCTACATAGCTCTAAGCAATGCTTGGTGAAATCTTGACAAGATTGGTTAAGTTTAAGTACCAATCCAGAATAAAAAGACATATTGATCTCTTACCACAGAAACTCTGAATATGATTTGGCTTATCAGATGGATATACCTCAGGAAAAAAAACAAAACAAAACAGAACAACATTCTGTTTTTCTGAAACCTACAATGGCTCTAGATCACACTCTTTAACTTTGGCATTCAATATTCTCTGCAATACAATTGCACAAAAATCAGTTCATTTTAAGTTTCATTTATTAGCCACTATTCTACAAAAATCTGTCTCAGCAAAGATGATCTTTATATTGTCTCTCTGTACTCAGGTAGGTCTTACCACAAGCCTTTTTCTTAGGCTTCTTCCTGTTCCCCTACCCAAGATTTAAGTTCAGCTCAAGTCTACCTTCTTCACAGTGCCTTTCTTGGGTGCTCTGGTTTACCATCATTATGCCCCACATTTAATTTTATAATTTTCTAAAGCATCCTGTATCACCCCCATGTCACTTGATCATATATAACATATTTCTATGTCCTATTTTCTATCTTACAAATAAAAAATAAAAGAGATGCATTGACAAATAATGTTAAAACATCTAACACAATCAGTTAATTATTATAACACCATCCTTCACTTTCAATTTTAGCTTAAACTTTTCTAAATGATGGAGATTCGTAACTGTACCCTAGACACAGTGTCATTTGTGTTAGAGGGGATGTTTGAGATAACCTATGACAAATATCTGCCTGGTGCAACAAGTCTCTCCTCAAGTTCACTTCACCTTTATATGGAGCTTAGATCGTATACTTTCAGTGCCCAGAAGTTCAATGACTAAACAACAGAGACCCTCACGCCATTGTTTAATAGTTGTCATTGTTTGAAAGTTCTATATCTTAAATTAATTACAATTTTATGTTTTCCACCATATTTTTTTACACCTGTAGCTAATCAGCAAAACTTTCTTCATTCATTTCCTTCAAATGAAAAAAAAATAAGGAGGATGGCTCAGGTGAAGATTATCCAGGTTTCTAGATATTTTTTTGTTCCCCACCCCGCCCTCACCCGGAATTTCACTCTTGTGGTGTATTCTCTTCATTATTAAAGGCAAATACATTCTTTTGAAGGTTGAATTGTTCAAATAAAACAGTTCTTAGTCTATTTTCTTCCCTGGGCATGAGCACTTAGTTTCTTTATCAGACATACAAACAATAAGTCTTTCAGGAAAAAAAAAAAAAAAAACACTTTGAAATTTAGCCATTATACTAAACACACCTAGAAGTCCTCATTTAAAGCTTACAGTAGTTAGAAAGGAAAACATATACATAAGTGATTAGACTATAGAACATAAAGATACATTTGTATTCACAAAATATATATTTCTTCTTTATCTTCTTAGAAATTTTTAAATTTAGAATAAGATATTCTTTGTTTTGACAAAGAATGTTTATTAAAATAGAATAAATATATTCAAATAACAATTATATTTATGATTTAAAAATCTATATAGTTTTATTCTTTGGTAATGAGCCAATAAGTATTTAAAAATTCAGAGAAAAATGTCTTACAATTAACAATGAACTATACATTACTCAAAAAGTGTTCTCATCATAGGAAAAAAATGGATAATTGACTATGAACTGATGTGAACTTTCAGATTGATTATTTTAGGGAAAATCAAGTTATCCCAAAATGATTGTATGATCTCATTTGACATACAGTGAGACTTTAGGATTACTGTAATGTAATTTATCTAATTTTAGTACAATAATGTCTTGGAATTTAATAAAAACATTCTTGAGTATAGCTTGAAATAAAATTGGCTTCGATGAATGAACTACATAAAACCATATTGGGTTGAAAGATGGTTAGGGAAAGCTGTAGAATTCATTATTTTCATAGTTCTATATATCTATCTGTAACATGAATACATCAAAATTTTAGAAAACTATTAAATCTCATTATATATTACAAGGAATATTATTTTTAAATTGATATTTCAAATAATAAATTATTAGGGTGAATTGTATTTACTTAATTTCTGGGGTTTTTTTTTACATGTTTTAAACTGAATACATGTTGATTCAGTTTAGTCTTATAATTATTAATCAATATAGACAAAGTAAATTATCTTCTTTATAATTTTTTAAAAGAATACTTTTCAATCCAGAAGAATCAGAATTTTAAGGCCAAGAGCTACCAATCTATTTCACATGTGAATATATTCATATAAACTCAAATGTAGAAACATAAAAGATATTTTATAATTTGTTTCACATATATAGAATACATTTATCTATCTTCTGCATCTTGCTTTTGAAAATTAAAAACATCTTTGCATTTGCATGGAAAACAAATTGTGCAGATAAATTAATAAACATAAACATATTTTGTTGTAAAAAATAGAACTATGAAAAGAGAAAAAACAAGTATGAAATATCATTTTTATATCCTGTAAAAAATGGTGATAATGTTACCCTAAATTATGTATCTATTTCATTTTAAATGGTAATTTTTTAAAAGTTCTGAATATTTGCTTAGACTCAATAAAATTTTTAAAATAATATTGTAATACCCATACATCCTCTTTATGTAGTAATCGTCTTGTACAGCTCGAAGATAGCCATAGACAATAAATAATAAATAATGAATTTCATTTTGATAAAATTTTAGTTACAAAAAATTAGAAGACAAATTTGGCCTGTGGCCCTATTTTGCCAACCCCTGTCTTAATCTATTTATTAGAAAATAATACCTCAGAGATTTTAGTTACTAAACTGGATTTGTTTCTATTAACAATTATATCATCTTCCTATCAATTTGATTCATGTACTATTTAAAAAACTGCAGAAAGTTAAGTGTAGTCCACTATTTAATAAAACTTAACTTCTAGACTCTTTGAATGTTCTTTCTCTAGTCTACCTAGCTACCCCAAGATTTAGCATAATTAGTTACCAAATTTCTTACACTTTGCAGAATACCACCCTCAAAATTCCTTTTAACTTGGTATGGCATTCTCATTTTACTTACGATTCACCATATAAACATAAGAAGAAAGCACCTTATACTTTTAGGAGTAATGGAAGGCAATTGTCAAAAAAAAAAAAAAGAAAAGGTTTTAAGTCTATGTATTATTTTTTTAATAATCATATTTCTATCTAAAGTGTATCAAGCCATCTATCTACAATTTAAAAAATTATAATGAAAGATACCAGTACCCTGGTCCATACTTCCACAACTTAGACTTATTTAATTTCAGCTTTTAGCTATTTCTATTATTTTGTTTCTACATTTCTAAATAATTTGTTTATACTGACCTTACCTATTTGCTTTCTTCGTGGTGTTTTAATATTTAGCTATTTTGAATCTTTACATAGCTTAACCTTTTTGCATTTATGTTTACAACAATTTTGGTAAAACAAATATTTGATGTTTATATTATATACATTATATTCATGTATTTTTATATTTTCTTTTTCCTGAGTTATTAAATACAGTTTAAAATCCTCAATATCGGTTTCCCTGTGTCTCCTCACCCCCCCCAAAAAAAATTATGTTGCTATTTTTTTCTTTGGTTATTGTTGTTAACACTGGGGTCTCTCCTTCAGCATACTAGTCTCCTGCTCTGAGCCAGATTGATTTTATTCCACTCTGTTTGTAAAATCTCACTATGAGACTTTCTTTGTACCTTACAGAATATTATTTTCTTTCTTGCTCATATATCTCCCTCTTTACAAAAACTAATTCTCTACTCCATTACAGTTCAAGTTCCAGTGGCTTCCTAAGAAAAGGGATAGGTGGGCAATTTTTACTCTTTTGTCATCATTCGTTAAATGTCTTTATTATGCTTTCAAAAGAGAATGATAATAGTTCATAATCTCAAAATCATTTTTTCTCAGAAACTTGAAGAAACTATTCAATTATCTTCTACAATCTAATATTACATTTGAGAATTCTAATGATATTTCATTTTCATTTCAATTATTTTGAAAATAATTTTGTTCCATTATGGAAGTAACTGTTCTGACATTTTACAATGAAATATCTTGGAGTGTGTCATTCTAGTCATCACTCATTGATGAGAATGAGGCCCTTTAATTCAGAAACAATATTTTCATGTTTTATTCCTTTCATAACTCCATCTACTCTTTTAGCTGCTCTTTCTGAAATTTTCAATTTCCTATTTGTATTCTTTTATAGAAATCTAGGATTTTTTCTGCAATCTGTGAGATCTCTACATTTTTAAATTCTAATCTCATAACTGAATTTTTTCTTCTGTCGCAATTACAGCATATAAGAACTCTATCTTATTTTTAGATATCTTAGTTACTAACATCATATTTATATCTAATATTCTATGCTAAAGACTTCAAATACTTACTTTCCAAGTAATAGGATTCTACTTTCTCAGTCTTTTTGAAGATGGATGGTACCATATGACTAGTTCTGACCAATGAGTTTGGTGAGCACTAATGTTTTCCCTTTGTTTCTGAGTATTTAATTACTGATGTAAAAACTTTTCAGTAGTGTTCTTTCTCATCCAGTTCATAAAAAATTGTGTGTACAAGTGGAGCCTGTATTAACTTGGATATTGTGTGGTGCTGAGAGTCACCTGTACTCAGAGTGAACTTTCAAGCAATACTACTACTACCACTACTACTACTACCTGCATCCCCATCACCATCAACACCACAGCAATACTAAATGATGATGATGATGATGTTGATAAGTACATACATATATCTTCATTTTCTTAAGCCATTAATGTTTTGTTTTGTTTTGTTTTTTTCTTCTAAAGTGTGATTTGGTCTCTGAATGATTCGAATTCAATATTGTTTATTATCTCACTGAGGGTTTATTTTTAAGTTTAGTTGTACTCTATAAATTATCTCTGTTATTTTTCAATATCGTTTTTTTTTATATTTAGTATCTGCCTTCACTTTGGTATCATTGCTTAAATGTTTAGCAATCTTTGTTTTTTCGATTATGTTTAAAAAATTAATAGCCTATTCTTAGCTATATGTTTGAGGTCTGTGCTGTAACTGGGTTAAAAAAATCCCCCATTATAAGATCTCCAAACATTCAGGTTTATTTATTTCTCTAGAAAATATCAGGTTTTTAGGGAAAAAAATGAATGTCATATCTTTGGCTATATAAAATTTACTGCCAATATTCCAGAAATTGAATTTGAGAAGACTACTATGTTTCTTGCTGTTGTGTAACAGATTTCAGTTTAGCACATCAACATCATTATATGCATTACTTGTACATAATCCAGCATCTCAGTTTTACATATGGTGGAGATTGAGTATTAAATCTCTTATGGATTTGGGAGGAGTGAATTAGCTAAATTGATTAGAGAGATGATTCAGTAGACTAACTTCTCTACATACATAATTTGCTTAAAATTCATCTTAATCTTTACAATTTCTGGTATCTCAATTTTTCAAGTCTTTTTGGAGCTTTGCGAAATTGTCGTATGGATTATTATTGTCCTGTACAAGCAATTAGCATTCATTTTTATCTTCTTCATCAAAATACTTACTGTGTCTTGTGTCTCTGCTGTTAAATTTTTTCTTATCCTCTTTTCTCTATGAGTATGCCCTCTATCATTATTAATAATAATAATAATAATTATTATTATTATTATTATTATTATTATTTTCCTATCATGTTAAAAATATTTGAACAAGAGACATGGTAAATGATTATATTCAAGCAAATATGTTTTGATTCTAAATTTCTAAAGCATTCCCTTTATGTAAATTTACACTCTCATTGCATTACCCTGGATATACATGTTTCTCAGGTTCAAAGATGATATCAATAGAAAAATAATGACCATGATTTACTGAATGCTTAATGAATGTCTGCCTTTTGAAATATTTCATATGCACCGCATTGAGTAACTCTTTTTTTATTTATTTTTTATCCAGGTAGATATTATGACACTGTGTATATCATAGGTAACTTATCCAAGGTTAAGAATTAGTAAGTACAGGATTCAGGATATGAACACGAGTCTGCCTAATTCCAAAATTTTCAGTCTTCACCATATGTTGGAGTTACTGAAAACAACACTAGTAGTAAATTATATAGTAACAAAAAGATACATTCTGTAGGGAACTACTAGATTAATCAAATTATCAATATTTTCACTTAAAAATTGTGCTTACGTAGATAGATGTATTCATCAGAAGTTGAAGAGTTTAAGACTGAAAAATTTTAAATAAGAATGAGTCGAGTATGAATTAATATAAAAGACAAATTGAAAAATTACCAAAGTCATCAAACATTATTAGTTATTATTTTACTGAAATAGTAAAATTTTGTCTTCCACAATATTTTAATAAGTAATTCATTGAGAACATAAAACTATTGAAATGTTTTTCATAATATAAATTAAAACATGTAAGCACTCAAACACACACCGATATATTTATACATATGAAAACAAATTTTTCATTCTCCCAGGTATTATGACATTATAATGTAACCATCACAATTTTATTCTGTGTTTATTTTAAATTTCAACATATTTTCCAAAGTCACAGAGAAATAAACTTTGATAACACTAAACAATTTTGTACTAAAAATGTTTACATACATTTTTATAAAGATAATGGTGTTCCTTTTTAAAATTTACTTGAATATCAAAGCAAACTCTTAACTAATCATTAACTGACTTTTTTCCTGTTTGGACAATGACTAAAAATAGTGCTTACAATCAAAAGCTTTGTTCTTTGTTTTGTTGAAAGTATAGAGATAGTGTCATGAAATTTAAGAAAAAACGGGCAATTATACTGAAAGTGAATGAAACTAGTTTATTGTTTGATGAAATGGCACCCTAATCATCCAACCATCTCTTCCTTTGACATCTTGAAGTATTCATTGTATGCCCAATGATGAGCGCTTTCTTGACTAAACACTTTAAGTTGCTGAAAGTAAGGGTATCTGCCATTTTATGCTTATGTGGCCTGACACAAAACTCCTTCTGTTGTTTGCCTAACAGAGGAGCATACATCTCCTCTTTCAGCAGAAAGCTTCCGTTGAGATTTTAAACTTCAAGTCTATTTGCCAAATAATGCCTTATCCATGATCAAAGTAAAACAGAATTTGACATTCAAGTTCATGTTCAGCATTCATAGGAGATATTGGGGGCGGGGGGGGGGACAATAACAACAAAAAAACTTTAATTCTAAAAAACTAATTTGATGAGAATCTGGTAATTGACATTTCACCAAAAACTAAGATGTCCAACAATGCAAAAAGCAGGCTTTATTTGGGCTCCACTTTAAATACTTTCTGCCATTCTTACTCTCTAATGACTTCCCCAAACACATTTTCCTTATGGTCCTTCATTGTCTTTGAGACAATTCTTCAATTTATTCCTCAGATTCATTTAAAACTACTCAGTGGATATCTCTTCTTTATAACTTTCTAAAATCCTTTATTTTTCGAGAGTGCCATTTAATTACCATGGCCCCACAGAAATTGCTCCTGTGAATGTTAGCACCCTTTATACAGGTTGTCAAAGCCAATGGGCCTGTCTATGCTCCTCTTACACCACATCTCAGTAGCATGTGAAATACTGCATATACTATCTTATTAGAGCATTTATCACATTTTATTATATTCCTTATTCATCTTCATTTCCCTGGAGCGAGGCCAAGTGCTGTCTCTTTTAATTTCTTATCAAAAGCGTCCAGGAAAGTGCCTCGTATTTACTGGAACTCCAAAAACATTTAACAATGATGAGGTGTAATAGAGCCTTTTAGTGCTCTTATCTAATTCTCCATGATGTCCGGGAATGGAGAACACTAACATTTCCAATGACTTTGAAGTTATGTGGGGTCATACGAGTGATTATAGTCAATAGATAATTAGTAGAAATGTGTGTCTCTTCTGGGCTAAGACTTTTAACTGCCATTGACTCTTGTATTCTTTGCTCTTTCCCCAATAAACTTGAAAGTATGTGTTGAGATAAGATAAGCATGAACAAAGCAGCCAAAATTGCTGCCAAATAGAGAACAACTACGCTGGAGTTTCAGGCATATCACAGGCAACTGGATTCAGCAAGTAATAAACTTCTGTTTTATTATTCTGGAATACTTCTAAGAAGAGAAAATAACACTTCAGGGACAAAAGCTACTCAATACTCCGATATTGTAAGTCTGCAGAAGAAGAGAGCCAAGTTCCCTGGACTAGTTATTCTTAACATGTGGTCTGGAAATCCCTGATTGGCAACTGGGCACTTTTAGGAAGTGCAGGGTCAAAACTTTGTCCTTGTAAAAGTAAGATCATATATTTACTTTCACTGTTGAAATTTCACTGATGATGCGTAAACAGTGATGGGTAAAACTGCTGGCAGCTTAGCAGATATTAAAGCAGTGAAACCAAACAGTTATACTATTGAATGTATTCTCTACTCCCAAGCAGTTTAGGGGGAAGATCCCAGTTTTACTTATGAATGGTCTTGGCGAAAATTTATCAAACATAAAATGTATTAACTATTATCATTTATTTAATTTGAATAATTCCTGGTCCCTAGTAAACATTGTTTTAATATATTTTGTGAAAAAAAATGAGAAGTCACATCAAACATTTCTGTGATAAGAAAAAAACTTATATGATTGTCTGAATTGTGAGCTAAACAGTGGTATTTTCATGAAACATTATTTTCACTTGAACTGGCAACTGACAATTAAAATGTGTCTTAACTACTAGGGTATTTTCAAGTTTCTCAATAATGAATAAAGCAAGCCTACTTCTTCAAGAAAAAGAACTTACTGTATCTGGTAATTAAAAGCATGCATGGGAGTGTGTTAGGTAGCCATGAGTGACAGGAGTGAAGGCCCAGCTCTCTAACCACAGGAATGGCAATACTGATGGCCCAACTCAAAAGGCTGCCTCTAGGACTGGCCAGAAAAGACTTATTTTTTATATAACAATACCCCTACATCCTAGCATACAAGGAAACAAATGACCATAGCATAGCAACCAGTTCAGGCCAGTCACAAACGCTTGCACAGTAAAGAGTACTCTGACCTTCTTTTCACCTCAGCCTCATTATATCATTGTTATAATGTCATACATATGCCTGGAAGTACATGAATCTAATTATAACACTGAATTCTGGGAAGGTACATGTGCAGTTGACAATAGGTTATATAACACCCAACTGTCAATCAAAATAGCCTCACACATCAATCAGCTAGCATCATCCTTGTAGCCTCCCATCACTGCCCAGATATAAGACAGACCTCCCCACTTCTACGACGCTACAGCCCTTTCTGGTGTAGTCTGTTTCTCTCTTGAAATGTACTTCAATTTATCTCATATTTCCTAAACTTCGCTGCTCTGTAATTCTTTACTGTGTCAGCAGAAAGGACCGAGCCCCCTTCTCTCCCCTCCCCCCGGAATCACCAGGGCAACGATGGATTTAGATCTCCCACAATGGTAAGAAGTATATATATTAATTAGAGTAACAGGAGCTTGGTTATATAAATACAAAAACATTATCATTGTCTCCACCTAAATTAGGCTTCACATTGAAAGGATAACTGGCAAATCTTTCAAAGTACTTTTAGGGAGTATAGAATAATAAGGCATTAAATTTGACAAGATCATTACCTTAAGAAAAACAGAGAAACAGAAATACATTAAGGCAGGTAGAAAAATAAGTCTAAAGCCACTCATTACTAGAAGACAAAAGTCTTTATATTTAATTCTCCATTATTTATATAAAAAATTCTGAATTGTTGAGAGCTTCCTTAATGAATGAAATATATAATTTGAAATCCCAGTATGTGTGTGTTGGGGTGAGAGGGAAGAGAGAAGGAAAAAGAGGGAAACAGAGAGAGATCGATGATATTTTGTTCATGCTCTGTGTTCTTCCAGGAATGTTTATATCTAATATTTTACTGAAGAATATAGAGAATATTGGAGCATGCTACTAAAAATACAATAAGTATATAAGCAAAATTTAAAGATGATACAAAAAAGGTGAAACATAATTTTAATTGCTGAACATTAGTTAGTTAAATTTTGGAAGGATGTTATACCTAAATCATGTATACTACATAGTTATTAATAATCAGTGGAAAGATCAGACACTGAGTCAGTAAAGAGACCTTTAGTTAAATAGGTCACTGACCACAAAATCATTTTAAAAGGCCATTAAAAACAATGTCAACAGATCCCATTTCCCCAAGCTAATTAAAGTAAGCAGACACCATTGAATCACTTGTCTATGAGATTGATTCTCATTTTTTAAGGCTGTATTGGCCTGGCTATATTTCTATTTATCTCTAAGAAAATATTTTGTAGGCATGAAGAGAAAAGGATAAGTAATACTTTCTTCACTTTAATGTGAAAACATAGCTCCTACTCTAACCCCTGGTGTATTCATCTGCAGTGCCATCACTGGGATCTATGAACTAAAATCTGTCAGTCATCTTGGCTTAAAGGGTTTGAAAATATATTTTTTAAAATGAATCTTCATAATATTAAACTGCTTAAGTTAATCCCTTTGTCTCTATGAGGCAACCAGGAATGGGCTTCTGTTGCTGTTGTAGATGATGGGAGTTCAGTGTCGCCCCAACGGCAGCGGGGAAGGAGAGGGATAACCACAGTGCAGAAGTGTAGCTTGCATTTTCCTTTGGTTCTTTCTCAAGTGATGCAGTAAAGAATCACAGGTTATCGAGACTTAGAAAAAATTTATTAAAGTATATTTTAGAAAGACAAAGGATACCCCAATGAGGCACAAGTTCTCAACATTGTAACCAACACAAAAAGGCCACAAAAAAGAGAGAGAGAGCCCAGAAGTGGGAATGTCTACCTTATATTTGGGTCATAATGAGGTGGTTCCAAAAGCATTCCTAGGTGATTTGCAAGTGAGGTAACTTCGATTGACACCTAGCTGCTATATAACTCTTTGCCTAGAGTGCATGTGCTTACCCAGAATTCAATCTGTTACAATTAGATTCATTATTAACTTCCAGGCATAAACATAGTATTACAATGAAGCTTAAATTGTAGGCAAATTAGGGTAATACCCTCTGTGTAGGCGTCTATAGCCTGATTAGGCCAGCTAAGACTGTGACCCTTCTGTCCTTTGTCTCTGAGGATGCAAGAGGAATTCTCTAACTATCAATAGGATCTTCTGTGAGTGGTCTGTTGGCTGGGCCCCTATTCCTTTTTTCCTCTTGTCGCTCATGTCTGACTAGCTACCTAACACTCTACCAATAATACTTTCATCATTGAGAATCCAATGGATAATATTCCAGCATGGTCACTATCAGAAAGAATAAGAGAGTGAGAATATTCAAAAGAAAGTCTAATATGTCTTGAGATACAGGGGGGCCCAGAGCACCTGAAACTGCGAATTGATTCTAACAAAGGATGTTGCTAGAGGCTGACAGAACAAATCTTACAAAACAAAAACTATGTAAACTAAGAAAATTCAACTATAGTAGTCTTATATTCTTTATCCAATGGGTAAAACGTTTTCTATCTTTTGAGCAGATTATAGGACAATGACAGTTTAATCTTAATAAAAATGACAGCCTTAATCCTAAGTCTCTAAACCAGAAGAATCCAGCAATCCAGAAAAATTTCCTCTTCTTTTAGAAATTATTTCCATGATTCCAATGATGTAAGTGCAGTGGGAGATTTTAAACTCAGTGTTATGCCCTATGCTTTAGGTATTTGCAGTAACAAATACCTGTGGATCAAAGGGTTGATCCAGTAATGGAACATTACTTATTTTGTCTATCTTATTTGGAGATGAATTTTTTTGTCACTTACAATCTAAATACCACTAACACAAAATATTAAACTGTTTTATTTTTCTGTTTTGAAGAAAGAACTTTTAAAAATGCTAGTTATATGAAAGTTTCTTTAGTAACAATTATTAATTCAAATTAAAAAAAAAAAAATGTTACTCTTTCTAGGGTCCGCTCTGTAATGGTCAGTAAACAGAGTAGTATGCTAAGCAAGTATATATCACTGAGAGTAGAGACAGTTGTGCCTTCAACAGACAGGTTATAGTGAAAGATCTAGTCAGGTACCTTGGCATTTTTAGTAAACTCTGAATTAAATGAAAAACTTAGGCATACATTAGTTTTTTGAACCTTTCACTAGGCATATATATCAGGATGATGTCAATTTTATTTATTTTTTAACATCAAGGAATACAAGAGAAAACTTGGGATATTTATTCTCAGATGCAGCCATCTACCTTGGATTTCAATAAAGAGATGCCATTGTCTCACTCTCATTATATATGAAAGGGAACTTTGCTCATTCAAAATAAATTGGGAGGAACATTACCAATGAGACATGTCCAATAATGGACTTGCTATATGTCCACACAATATAGGCATATGACAAAAAGGGGCATGCTTCACTTGCAAAAAGAGAAAAAGACGTGTAACATTATTCCTTTTTATGCAGTATTTAAAAACATTCAGAATTAAACAATATATTTTTACTGATAAAAATCTATCAGATAGAATAAAAGAAAAGCTAGATAAAATCTGAGGAAAGAAGGAATAGAATGGAATAGATAAGAAATTCACAAAGCCCAAAGTTTACCTTGGGGTTCACTCTTGGTGTTGTATATTCTATGGATTTAGACAAATGTGTAATGACATGTATCCATTATTATAGCACCATACAGAGTATTCTCACTACCCTAAAACTCTGTTCTCTGTCTGTTCATCTTTCCCCTGCCCCAACCACTCCTGGAAAACACTGTCCTTTTTATTGTTTCTACAGTTTTTCCTTTTCCATAATGTCACATATTAGGCATCACAGTATGTAGTCTTCACAGATTGGCTTCTTTCACTTAGTAATATGCATTTAAATTTCCTCCATGTCTTTCATGGTTTGATTGCTCATTTCTTTTTAGTGCTGAATAATATTCTATTCTCTGCATATACCACAGTTTAATTATCCATTCAACTACTGCAGGTTATCTTGGTAACTTCCAAGAGTTGACAATTATGAATAAAGCTTCTTTAAATATTTGTGCCACAGGTTTTTGTGTGGACATACATTTTCAACTCACCTGAGTAAATATCAAGGAGCACAATTACTGGATCATATGGTAAGGTTATTTTCAGTTTTGTAAGAAACCACCAAAGTATCTTCCAAAGTGGCAGTATCATTTTAAGTTACCAGCAGTAATGAAAAAGAGTCCCTGTTGCAAGTCACATGATGCTAAACCAGATATAACGATGAGTATCATAATGCCTCTCATCATGGATCTTACAGTTTATTAGCACTAATAACACACACACACACACACACACACACACACACACACACACATCTGTAAAAGTTTTTTCTAGCAAAGGTCATGTTCCTAGGGATGAGATCTTTAAGTAGGAATCCTTAAGGCAGAAGTGACTAAAAATTCAGTTATTTTTGCTCGTTTTTTGTTTTGACTAAAGAATGATTTTGCTGAAGAATTAACAGTTCAACAGTTTCTAGATGCCTTACCCCATTCTCTCTAAAAGTGCCTGGCTACACTGAAAAAAAAAATAATACATATTTCCATTTGTAGAATATATACTATGTGTTGAGTATTAAAATAGTCAATGTACATACCATATTACTTCAGATTAAAATGTCATCATTTGTGTAATGTGTCTTAACAACAAAGAAAACATCCAAATAATATTTCATCAGTTTAACTTACACCCTAATTCTAGATTGAAAAAATACGAAAAAGAACATTTCTCTTAGAATTAGTAAAATATTTTTTATTAACTCTTTCTAAAATGTGATAAAATAAATGTTTATTTTATAGAAGAGATCACTAAAGATCAAGATATTTTTGCATGACAAAGTTACAAAGACAGTATTAATATGTGAATACTCTTAATCTCTATACAACAGTCCAGTTAATTTGGAAATACAAGTTGAATTCAAATTAATATAAAAGAAACTAAGAATTTACTATCAAAAGAAGTTGATTCCTAACAAGAAGAAAACATACTGATTAGAAAACAGTTTTAAAACCATGAATGTATCATTATATCTATCCAGGCATTTTCTAATTCCCTGAAATGAATATTACTTTTCATATATTTTCACATTTTATGTTATTCTAGACATAGTGAATTTCTTAATTTCTTAGTTTCTTGCTTCATGACATTTCAACATGGCCACTTAGTTCATCAAACCATCAAAGAGAGTCACTAGGATGAGTCCACTAGCAAGATAAAGTTTTATATGTAATATAACGATGGAAATGACATCACATTACCTTTTGCCCTTTTCTATCAGTAAGAGGCATGTTGCAGGTCTTGGCCATATTCAAGCAGAAAGGATTATGCAAAGGCTTGAATAACAAGAGGCGGGGATGAGGCGGAAGCACCTTCCTGTATGTCATAGGACATGACGTGCAATTACTTTTATCCATTCATCAAAAAAGTAAATTGCTGAAAGTGCCTGCTCTATTGCAGAATTTAATCTCCTTAGGAGCTACTACGGTTAAATCTAAAAAACATTAGAAGTATGTATTTACATTAAATATATTTGATTTTCTCAAATAATGAAAGCCATTTGAATTAGACTAAATTTTTATAGGGATTGTGACAGCAAATAATTAAAATATAGTTTCAGTAAAATAA
>NW_011888802.1:5328363-5330642 GCF_000151845.1 Pteropus vampyrus | reverse complement strand
TCAGTTAATTTTTGAGAAGTAAAAGTAAATAAAAATTTTTACTTGTAAAACCTACTACTTTCTCAGAGGTAAATTACTGGGTGGGCACATGCCAATTTATATACCCAATCTACTATTTGCTTTTCTATCATGCTTGTACTTATATATGGAATATAAAAACTGAAATGAACAAGACAAACATAAACTTATAGACACAGACTACAGTTTAGTGGTTACCAGAGGGAAAGGGGGGAAAGGGAGAAGGTAGATAAGAGTAAAAGGCAGTCAAATATATGGTGACAAAAGGAAATTTAACTTTGGATGGTGAACACAAAATGCAATATACATACGATGTATTATTGAATTTACACTGGGAACCTATATTATTTTATTAACTAATGTCACCCCAATAAATTTAATTAAAAAATCAAATTTCTAGAATGCAATCGATTGTCTTATATCTTTATATTATCAATGTCTATAATTGAAATGTTTAAAAATCTAAACATTTAATTTAGAATATATAAGAATTTATAAGAAGAATTTTACCTTTTACTTTCAAATAGTGGTTCATAAAAATTGGTTTTCTAATGTATCTATATGTAGTCTCTATCTGTCTATGTGTCTACCTATATATATATATTTCTATCTTAAGAGAGATTATTTTTAGTTTCAAATTATTCTGATCTTCGGTTATGTATATGGGTTTCCGGTCTTATATGCATAATTTCCGGTCTTATATGCATAATTCGTTTTTCAATTTACCATTGAAAAATGGTAAAGAGCAAAGGTCTCTCTAATACATGATGATCAAACTTGTAAAATTGAAATACTCTATAGAGCTCTGCTTGAGCTGCCATAGGGAGAGAATGATTTATCTCTTCTATCAGATGGCATGGCAGCAAAGAAACAACTTCTACTGACCTTATAATCATGGCCATCAGTGCCTATATTTCTATTTTTTTTTTAAATAGTTTGTTTATTTTGTTAGAGATTCCTAAAAAGGCCAAACCAAATCAGAAGGCATTACTGAGATAACATTTTATATAATCTTATAGGAAAAGATCCCAGAGTATATAATTGCATATATACATTTTTTTCCAAACTTTTACTATATAGTCCAATACATGATTGGACATGATTGTGACAACTTGAGTTTACAAGTTTGCATATTAAACAAAATTATTTATACTACTGAAATTATAAAATCTAAATGGAACTCAGTAAGCAAAATAGTAATCCATGTCAAATATTTAGGAGGCCCCATATTTTTATGATTAAATGTCTAGTAACATCTGCTCTTAAAAGATTTTACAAGTAAAATTTTGCTGTTTTATGATTTGTGGTATGAAAGTCAGCCGTCTCAGAAAAATAAAAAACAACAATATTTAATAAAATTTAAAAAAATAATATGTAGAACACAAATTATTTCTGCCTACAATTTCCTATATTTCTATTTATTTTTTCCTCAAATAATTATAAATACATAGCCAATTTTGATTTTTAGTAGGCAAATCTGTTATCTTTTCAACTGTTTTATGTTATTTGTCATTATTATTTTTTTAATATTTCTTTAATACGTTTGTTTCTAATTTTTAGTTCTGTTTTTGTATATCTTTCCTTATTATTTTTGGAAATACACTGCCTCTATATATTAGAAATAAATAGTATAAAACAGCTTATATCTCATTCCAACTGAAGCCACGATGGATTGGAGACTTGGAAATGACTAAGTCTAGAGGTGTTGATTAAATAGTTCAGATACTAGAATCGTAGAAATCCGGAGACTGTGAGAGTAACAAGTCTTATCCTGTCCCCAGAAATCTGATGACAACTGAAAGAAGAATTAAGCAGAATAACTACCTATAAAACTGGAACATATATCTAAAGTTCATTTGTATATATTTCAAAATTTCTTATCATTGTGTAATTTGAGTTGCATAAGTATACTTTCATGGGAATATATGTTCTTTTTGACTTAATGAGGTAATTACAATAAGCCAAAACATACATATATCCACCCATCCATCCATCCATACATACATACCTACGTACATACATACATACATACATTAACCTTGTTAACTTCTCATTTTGGTTATTCAAGCATACGTGTATAAAGAAGTTCATAGTAGCATTAATTGTAATAGCATAAGTCATAATAAATCCAAATGCTGCCAAATGTGAAAACTGACATAAAATTTGGTTTATGAAATATTGTATATAGGTCAAGAAGATAGAGCAACAGCATAGTCATAAATCTCCTAAACTCTAAAAATGTGCTTAATTATTTTAAAGAA
>NW_011888802.1:5299337-5326908 GCF_000151845.1 Pteropus vampyrus | reverse complement strand
TACAAATTATTAATTACTTAAATTATAATAATTTAGGTATAAAAACATATTTACCTTTCTTCCAAATATGAGTTTAAATAACAATTTACCTGAACTACACAGCAAATACATGATCTTTTATAAAGTTTTACTCATTTTAGCATTGTGCTAAATCAGAATGTCTGCATGAATTAAATATGATGCTTATTACCCATTTTAATCTATTAACTTCACTATTGCAATAGAAATAAAATATATAATCATGCTTAAAGTAAAGCCCATTACAAATTCAATTTGCTGAGGAATTTAATTTACTTAGAAACATTAAGCGAATTTTGGATTAAAATCCAATTATCTTGATATTATACAGTTTTTAAACAATGCTATAGCTCTCTAATTCTTAGTTTTAAAGATTTTGAATAACATTTTCTTTTAATAGAAAGCATTTACAGCAGACAATTGTAAAACTTTAAAGTTGCGTTTTATTTAGGAAGTCATGTAACCTTTATTGCTACACTGAAAATTCAGGTTTTAAAATTAAGAGTGGAATTAAAAAAGAGAAAGGAAAAAAAAAAGAAAAAAGAAACTACCTTCTATTCATCTCTGGTTAAAGTCACAACTCAGGAGGGACATGAAAAGTGTTCAAATGAAAATTAGATTTCTCCTCTACATTTTTACGTAAAAGACAGAGAAATGATTATGTTGGAAAATGGATAATTAGTTTAAAATGTTACTTATAACTTTAGTTTTTACTAAACAAGATTTACTTTGAAATTTAAAATGTAAAAATTGTTAGCTTTACACATCAACACATTCACACTGTACATAGGGGAGTACCTGAGATGGTACCACACGAGAATTTCTTCCTTCACTCTTCAACCTGAATATCTGGGCAAGTCTTTGAAACAGAGATGACCACTGACTCTATCCCAGGAGATGGTGAAACAAATAAAATGATTTTTCATATGCAAGGTCCCAGAACAGCATTAGTCATTATTTTATACAAAGAGAACACAACATATACTATTCGACTAAATGTAAATGCTTGATTTTTCTTTTCTGAAAATGCTAATTTTATTATTAACCACTAAATAATTTACTCAAACTACAGAACTTAAATTTTTTATCATTCTCTGAAGTGATGATATATAAGAAAAAATGTTTATCATACTTTTTATGAGAGGATATGACAAGAGGGCAAGAATAAAATATTATTGGACCTCTAACTTCTTGAGAAAAAAATCCCAGAGAATTTATATAACTAATTTTTAAACCAAATTTAACATGAAATGTTAAGTCTGTGTCTCAAGATTTAAAATCTCATGAAGATATAAGATTCAATGAGATAGATGTACACATGCTAAACTAGTAGAGAGGAGAAATCTTTTCTTCAACCCTCGGTTATCTCAGGCCTTTTGTGATAAATAAAAACATTTACATTAAAAAAATAACACCTATATTAAATACTAGTGCCAATAGAGATTTTAAAACATCACTGTCTGATCCTATAAAGTATATTGAAGGACCAGTCTTGTGTTAAATCCTGACAAGGGTATAAATTTGTTCATTTAAATGTTGCCTCAGGGGCACAAGGTTTTTGCTTTTGTTTTTACTATCAAGAGAGTTTTATACTAATGTGATTTTGTTTCCAACACTTTTTATAACAGAAAGGTTGACAGAATGTCAATTACTTACAAATAGATTAGGCTACAATCCTGAAAAGGCAGCTACTTATCAACAGAGTTATTCCACCTCTGATGCTTGTGATTTATTAGTGAAATCAAACTGTGGGATTTACCAATACATAATAGGGTTTGCTAATGTCCAGAACTAAAACAACACATTTTGAGAGACCAGTGTTTTTCTTTATTTAAGACCTGACTTATAAATTGTGCATATATTATAAAGACACACACAGATTCATTCATGATCAATTAAGATATAGATAAAAAATACTAAAATAAAAGCCCAAATTTCTGAATTGTAAGGCAAACTAGGACACAATCAGTATATATTCACTTTATACTGGTATGCCTTCACTCTAGTTTTCAGAAGGAAATATACACACATTCATTAACTGTATCAATTTTTTGCTTGCAAATCATAATTGCAATGTAATAATATATCCTCAGAAGACTCAGTTCTTTTTGGAAGGATGGACAGAGTTGGCTCAGATGCCCCACTGATATGCTTGAGATTGTACTTTGGTCTAGAAATTTTTTTCTTTAATAAAGTATAGTAAATATAAAACATTTTATTAGTTTCAGGTGTATAACAGTGATTTGACAATTATATATCTTACAATATACTCACAACACTAAGTCTAGTAATCATCTGTCACCATGCAGTTATCTCATTATTTTTGACTAGATTCCCCTTCACTTTTTCACCCATCTGTCTATCCCCTTCCCTTTTCCTACCATCAGTTTGTTCTTTGTTTCTATGAGTCTGTTTTTGTTGGTTCATTTTTTAATTAAAAAAAAAAAAATTACACATAAGTGAAATCAAGTGGTCTTTGTCTTTCTCTGCCTGACTTACTTCATTTAGCATAATACCCTCTGGGCTCACCCTCGTCACAAATGGCAGGATTTTATTCTTTTTTATTGCTGAGTAATAGTCTATATATCTTTTTTTATCCATTTATCTATTGATGGACACGTAGGTCACATTCATATATCTTGGAATGTTTTTGAAATCCACTTTTGACCAATTTTTTGTTGGAGTTATAACTGAAGAAAATTTATAAAATAAACACAAAATTATGTGCAAGTCTACCTACTAAATCCAATCAACTTGGTCAACTCATTCTCAATTATGACTTAAAAGTGAAGAAAAAAATTACCTTGAAATATTAAAATTTTAATCTGATCTAAATTTATTTTTAGAAGTGAAAATATTTTTTGAAGAGGGAGATATTATCTCTACTTCTTCTTTATTTAAAGACTCATTAATTTACAAAAAAAAATTAATTTTCTATGCGAACTTTAAAAGCTTAAGACCTTATAATTATCTACATGAAGTTATTTATTTTTTAAATTAACTTATATACCTAGCAGATAAAAAGTTTACCTCATACCCAAACTGGAGGTAAGCTAGCAGAGGAATTTTCTTCTAGCCCTAAACTCTTAGAGATAAATCATCTCCGAAGTCAGTGGAAAATAATTATACTTGAAGATAAGCCACTGAAGTTTCTGTAACCTACATGAAAAACGGGTCTCAATTGGACAAAAAGATATTTATCTTTTTAGTGTTTTCAAGGCAGATGATTAAAAATTTTATCCAACATTTACAACTAATCTCTATAACATTGTGTTTTTATAATGTGTTAATAGCTCAAAGTTTTCCAAATTTACTGATTCTACTAATTAATTCACAACTACAATCAAATTTCAAATTTCACTGAAGTCATTCTTTACATCTAATATTGCCCAACATTGCATTTTTAAAACATTACTTTCTTAAGAAAAATAGTTAAAAAGATTTCACAACAAAATTAACATAAAAATGTAATCATATTTGTATATACTATTAATTAAAATTTGGAAATAAAAGCAAACAGTATCATTTATAATAGCATATTCACACAATTATTAAGCACACAAACACAACATATGTGTAAGATTTGTGTGCTTGAAAACGACAAGATGTTAATGGAAAAAAAGTCAAAGAATACCTAAGTAAATAGAAAAATGTACCATTTTCATGAATTGAAAAATTCATTGTTAAATGTCAATTATCTTATTAATTAAATGATTAATAGGTTTGATGCAATTTGCATAATCAGAGCAGAAAGTTTTTAATAGAATTTGACAAGCTTATTCTAAAACATGTAATACATTTATTCAAATTTATACAATTATGAAAAAAGAAGAATTAATTTGGAGGACCCACTACACTACCTGATATCCAGACTTAGCATAAAGCTACCATATTCATGATACTGTTATAGTGAAGAAAGGATAAACTTATAGAAGAATGGTTCAGAATAGAGAGTCTAGAAATAAATTCAACACAAGAAGTTGATTTTTGAAAACATTGCAAAGGAACTTTTAGGGTAAATTATAGGCATTTTAAAAAATGGCACGGGAACAATGAGATGTCCGTGTACAAAAAAGGGATCCTCGATCCAAATTTTGTACCACATACAAAAACTACTCAAAATAGATTATAAACCAGGGTCAAAAATCAAAACTATAAATCTTCCTAAATAAAACACTGGAGAAATCTGTGGCCTTGGGTCAGACAAAATTTTTAGATATGACAGTAATAGCATGGTCTATAAATGATAAATTGTACTTCATCAATATTAGAAACTTCTGCTCTGTGAAATCCATTGTTAAGAGAATTAGAAGAGAAAACAGAGACTCGGAGCAAATATCTGCAAATTATAATTCTGATAAAAGACTTATATCCAGAATATATATTTAAATCTCAAAAATCAACAATTAGAAAACAAACAACCAAAATGGAAAAATGAGCAAATAATTGAAAGAGACATTTCACCGAAGGTGATCTAGAAATGACAAATAAGCACAGGAAAAGATGTTCATCATTCTTAGTCATTAATGCAAATTAAACCAAATTGAGATTTTATTATAGATCTATTAGAACTTTTAAAATGAAAATTAATTATACTGGATATTATAGAGTATGTCCAAAAACTGGGAATCTCATTCACTGCTGATATAAATGTACAGCATTACAGCAACTTTGGATATCAAATTGGCAACTTATTATAAAATTAATCATATACTTAACATACAACCCAGCAATCCCACTGCTTGGTATTTAGTCAAGTACAATGAAAATCGACATTTATGCAAAAAATATTAATCATAGTTTATTGTAATCACCCCAAATTGGAAATAACCCAGTGTCACTCATCTGGGGAATGGATAAACAAACCCTGAAACATCTGTACGATGGAATGATATTTAGCAGTACAAAGGAAAATTCTACCTCTACCAGTATAGATGGATCTCAAATGCCTTATGTTGCATGAAAACACTCAGGATCAAATTGTATGATTCTATTTACATGATAGTCTTGCAAAGACAAAGCTATATAGACAAAAACAAACAAACAAACAAACAAAAAACTAGTCACAACTACCCTGAGGAAGGAGCTTACGGCAAAGAGAATGGGTAATAAAATGATTCTATGTCTTGATCATGGTGGTGGTTACATGCTTGTAAACATTTGCAAAAATTCTTACAACTATACACCCAAATGGTGAATTTACTGATATAAATTAAAATCTTCATAGCAATAATGAAATAAATGTAAGCCTTACAAAATAAATATCCAACCTAAAATTGTACCAAAATCTATTGTAAAATTGAACCAAAAATGGCAGGAAAAGAATCTATTGAAAGATAGGAGGAGCTCAATCCATACAAACTACTTTAGAGTTCTAATATTTTCAGATTTCTGATTTTTTATATATTCAGGAAGTGAAAAGGAGAGCAAGGAAGAGAGAAAATTCTGGTATAAGAAACAATGGTATCTTTTGAATGTTTACATTTAAGAAAGTGATTTTATTAACAGGACCCCCAAAAAAGCAAAAAACAAGAAAAAACTAAGGCAAATTCTATGACAACCAACTTTATGATTACCATAGAGCATAATTAGTTCTATTACTTATTTTTTTACATTAGCATTATTTGCTAACATATGTAAAATTTCAAAACTTTTTATATCTTAGGCATACTTTATATGCTTAACTCAATAATATTTGTTGGCAAATAAGTCTAATTTATTACCTTCTGTACATTATCCCTCTCTCTCTTTTTTTTTTAACATAGGTGAGAAAAAATAATTTCCCTTCTACTCTTGTAAATTCTTCTACGTGGTCTAATAATCAAATTGACATGAGACAGATTAACAGGAGAAAATAACCAAATGTATTATGTATGTACATATAGTAATTCCCTGAGAATATGTCCCCCGAAAACAAATTGGGCAGTTGAGACGTATAAGTCATCTTTAACTAAGGAGAAAGGAGGATAGTGGTTTGGACTTTGAAAGAAATGTAGGCAATGTGCACATAGATGAGAGGGAGCAAACATTTAGTAAACAACGTCTTACTGGGCCACCCAGAAACAATGGGATACAGAAGGGAGTCTAACAAACAGATTTTGCTAGGTTTCTCCCTGTTTGCCACACAATGCACATTACAAGGTAACAGCTCTTTTCTTTTAAACAGGTTTTTCTATCTGAATTTCTTTAGGCAAGTAAAGTAGAGGGTCAAAGTTTGTTCTAAATTTTATGTTTCTTAAATATAACTGCTTAAAATAATCAATATCCCAAGAAGGCATATTTCGGGGTGGTAAGACTCTGCTCTTTATTACCATAGTCAAAAGAACAATTGTGTCTTTAATGATTTGTGCATTATGTGCTTTCTCCCTTATGTGAGAAAACTAAATGATGTCTTAAAAGCATTTATCATAAATTTAGTGAAATTTTATCAAAAAATTTTATTATATATTGTATGATATATTGTAACTTTTAATTATTGGAAATATAGATGTTATTCGTAATGCTTTGAATGATTGCTGCTAATGTTATATGACCATATCTTATTTTTTTTCCAAATTCAAGATCTCAAAGTAAAATATACAATACAGCAAGTTTTATTGTTAATATTTACTTTAGATCTCTTTCTAAAATATTCTTCTATATAATACCACATAAATGGCTGACATTGTTCATGCGCGGGTAGAAAAATATTTTCATCCCATCATTCTAAATTCACGCGGCTGAATTAATAATCAAATTAACATGAACCAGATTAATAGGAGATATGACCAAGTTTATTATGTATGTACATTTTGGGGTTCCATAAGAATAAGAGATATGAGGAAACATTGAAAAGTTGAGATTTATATGCCATTCTGGACTTAGGAGAGGGAGGCAGGGATCTGGGATTTCAAAGGGAAATTAGGCAGTTCACAGATAGACAAGAAAGAACAAGTGGTAAAACAACAACAACAACAACAACAAACAACAACAAACCACATGCTGGGCCACCCAAAAACAATTGGATACAGGGGAATCTAAAACTTTTTCTTGGACCCTCCCTGTCTTTCATAACTAATATGTGCCATGGTGAATATGCTAAGATTTCCGTTTCAAAGCAGGTTTTTCTATCTCAATTCTTTAGGCAAGTAAAGGGGGAGAATTAAAGATTCTTTTTGAGTTTTTTGTTTCTTAAAAATAACCAGCTTAAAATAGTCAATATCCCAAAAAGCATAGCTTGGGATGGCAAACTCTGGTCTCCATTTGGAATTTGGTTGATAAATGACTTGTATTAGAAATAGGAAAAAAATACAATTTCTGTCATTTACTTGTTAAAAATTGCGCAAAAATATTAGTTTTTATACATGATTTATTGGTAGTATATGGTTGCCAGTTGTCATTTTAGTGAAGATCAGTTTAATAAAAAGACATTTGATATACTCTATGCAAAGATTTAATCATACACATATCAGTTGTAACGCATTCAAGTGGGCTACAAATGAAGAGGATAGCAACACTATCAGTGCTTCTATATCATAAAATACTATTCTCCCTCAGGATATAGTCTTCTAAGGAAATTTATTTATTTTTTTCTTAGCATGCTATAACCCTTATGGGGCATTCCTTTTCTTTCTAATGTAAGAGTGACATTTGTCTGATTTTTGTGTGTATGTGTGTGTGTGTGTATATATTCTTTAGAGAGGTGATTGTATGGGGTTTTCTACAGGGCAATTACATTTTAATCAGCTGTCACTGCTCGACATAATTTAATTTATTAAAATTTTCAAATAATTTATGAATCAAATATATTTTAAACCATTTAGTTTAAAATATGACTATTTAGTTTTGTACTTATTCTAGTATTTTACCTATTTTTTTTTCTTCTATTTTTTTAGCTATGTCTAGGTAAAGCATGCTTTTCTTTTGAGGCTTGGTTAACTTGTTTTCAAAGACTTAACTTTAATTGGATCTAGCTAACCCACAATCATATTTTGCAGAGATCTAAGTTCCCAGGATGCTGTCTTTCTTTCCAAGGGTACCATGCTGTTTTTTGGTATTCTCTAATTCTTTTTGCTTTATGAAACAAATATTAAAGAATTTCAGATAAGTCTTGTCAGTTCAATCAGAATTTAAGCCAATTCCTGATGTTAATAAGAGCTTTACCTGAATCAGAAACCGATGAATATCTGAAGCAAACTAAGAACAAAAGAATCTTTCCATTCTGCAGATCAGTCACATATGTAGAGTGTAAAATATACTTTCATTTGCAATTTATTTCACCTTCACTGGTTGTTGCAAATCATTATGCCTTTTTTTTTTTTTTTACCTCTTCCGAATACTTATATTTAGTGGGAAAAGTATTATATTTTACTGCTTTTACAAGGACAATATAAACAGCGTAGTTTTCAGAATCAGACCACAGTAAATTAGACTATGAGAAACCAGTGTCTATTCATGTGTTTGCAGGTCTTTTACTTTCGATGATGGAACTTCACTTTGATTATCAAGGACTAAATGACAGGATTTCTAACTTTTAAGAAACACTTTAATAGGTAGAGCAAAAAGTTAACAAATCTCTTTTATCTTTCAAAGGACAGATTACAGACAGTAGCTATGTGCTCATTTATACTTAATATACTAAAGTCTCCTAATAAATTCATAATATAACATTTTATACACAGATAATTGATGCATATTTTATGGTGAAAAATATGTCAATGTTCATCAAATCAATATTCCATTCAAATCTAACGTATCCCTTTGTTGAGCCTTATTCAAATATGAAGAGAAATGCAATACAATTTTAAAATATGTACCTTTCTGAACTCATATGATAAAAAATGCATCATTGCTTAGGTAACAACCTGTTAGAATATCTGGGTATCATTTTCAATCCATCAAAATAATCCGAGTCATGATAGCAATTGTCCTTATCATTCCTAGTTGTTCCCACAGTAGAGAACAAAAGAAACTCTGGTTCATTAAAAACATTTTTAATGGTTTATTACTTCTATTTTTTTTCCTGGAGTAGAGTTAATATGTTACAGTATGAGGAATTTAAATGTTTACTATGCATTATTTACATAACAGCCATGGATTTTTACTATGAATCTCCTGAAAAACCACCTATCTCACTTTGTATTATAATGCAAATCACATTTCATCTTCTTCATTATATACAGACTGAAGGCATAAAAATATACAGAAATGATATAGCATTATCTCTTAAATTTATATTAAAATTAATTTTCTATCTTTATTTTTGAAACATTAAAGAGTCTAACAGAATAATTTATTTTTAGAATATGTAGACGCCCTCCAAGAGTTAACACTGGCAGAAATCTGTACATATCCAAGATCAGCCCATAGACTACTGCAACAAAGTAGAAGTAAAATATGGAATTAATTATTTAAACAGTTTAAACTAATGATATCTAATAATTCCTGAGCTGCTGATACAGAGTAAAGGGCTTCGTGCTTAGATTTATCTAGTTTAGTGTTTTAAAAAATACCGTAATAAGGAACATTGATTTCATGCTGATCAAATATTTAGATAACGTATTAGAACATTTAAAAGTAGAAATAATGAGCAATAGAATTTGTATTAAGACATCCCCCCCACCTCCATACATACACAGACACCACGGAAGACAAAACTGCTTAAAAAAATGAGCTAAATATAACAAAGCAAAGTTCACTGGAATATATTTATATGCTTTACTTAGAGCCCTCAACTCCCACCTCCACCCCTCCCTCCCCACACAAAAGGGTCAAACAAACAAGAATCCATTTACATAGAGTATGTGGGGGATATGCTTAATAAATTAAATTATAACACATGAGGACTTGGGACAGTTATGTAACTATCAAGCCAATATAAACTCAAATTCTTTTTATGGAAGTAGATGTTTTATAACCTCTAGATTATCTTGATTGGAATAGATGCTACCCTATTTTAATGAAGGTGGAAAATCATATATCAGCTCTTTGTTGTATAAAATTTTGTCCTGAATAAATCTACAACAATGAAAGAACTCAAGTTTACCAAGATTTAAGAAGATCTACACAGCTTCCCGGTTCTAATAGGACTAGATTTGTAACAACGCCACCACTAGCATTATTGTCTTGGTTATTTAATCTTTAATTCTATGTTATGAGGTCAGGTTAAGGAAACAGGCAGTTTATGGCCAGAATGGATTAATATGCTCTTTACAAAATAAGTCTTCTTAGGACATATGATATTCTAAGGAGAAATTCCTATCAAAATAATGTTTCCAATACTTAGTTGTAATTGCCAAACCTTGGCTGTTCTTTCACTTTGAGCGAGATAAATTTATGTATATACACATACATGCGTATACACATACATTTATATACATACACACATACATATATACATATGTGTATATATATATGTGTATATATATATATACATATATATATATGTATGTGTGTATATGTGCATATATAATTTTACATACCAAACCACACCAGAACTCATTGGCATACTACAGTAACCATTCATTTATAAATCAGTGTACTGTCTCCTAGTCAGCTGGAGTTTGACTGTTATTGTCTGGATTATCAGAGATGGTTTCAAGCTGTGGGTGGGACTCCCATTGCTCCACATTTCACCCATATATTTGAATTATTGGCTAATTAAGGCAAGATATTCTCATGGCAAAAGATACAAATTTGAGAGGACAAGCCTAGGCATATATTCAATAATCGAACATTTACCTGGCCAAAGTAAACCACATAGCTAAGAAGAAAGATATGTATAGAATATATAAATACAAGTATGATAAGTGTTATATAGGATATACAGAGTCATAGCAATAGGTAATTTAGGTACACATGCTATTCTGGGAGTAGGGCTCAAGTATTTAGTGAAGATTATTTGATTCAGTGAAGATCATATGTGAAAGATAAAGAGTTAAGTGTGTGGAGTTGGAATATAGGAGCGGATGATAAGTTTCAGGTGGGGGAATTGCTTGTGAGAAGGCCAAGGAAGGAAGAGCATGGTATCAAACAAATAGGCTAGATAGCATACTGGCAGCAGGTGTTCAGAGGTAGAGAGCTTGATGATGGCAAAAGACAGACTAAAGTTCTAAGTTATTTGTTGTCCTATTAGCCACATTTGAGACTTTAAAATTAGAATGCAAAGATTTTAAACAGAGAAGTGAGAGAATCAGATTTGCATTCCAAAATAAATATTCTACCTTTAGAGAGTGAAAATAGCCACATGTTTAGGGAACATGAGAAGCAGTTTTAGTAAGCTTTTAAAATAGTGTCGTCAAATAGTGTTTGCTGATTTAAGCTGGGTGTTAGCAAAATAAATGAAAAAAATGTAAACTTAAGCAAGGATAGTAAAAAGTGAACACTAAGAATAGAGAGTATTTATTGAGTTTTTACTATCTGCCAAACATTATGATAAGAGTTCATTCATTGCCTATGTAAAACTCACGAAATTCCAATCAAGTAATTAATTTATGTCCATTCCGTAGTTAAGGATCTCAAGGCCACTACATGTTTGTGGAGAAAGGAAGGGAACTTCCTAACACCAAAACCCATTATAGTTACCAACAGACTACACTGACTCAATTTTTAGAAGTAGGTTATAAAAACATGGTCATTAATTGGATGAAATTATTTCTTGAAAATGGAGTTTCTTCCAGCCACTGATACCGAATGAGCCTGTGTACACCACTACTGCCCTTCATTAACATTAGCTCTGAACTCTTTTTCTCTCTATCCCAGTCACATCTTGGGCGATACTGCTTTATTTTGCTAAAGCAGATCTCCAACAGTGGCTGTCTTCTTCTCATTGCTTGTACCTTTAGAAGTCCTGCTCATTAATATGTTAGACTAAGAAACACAAAAGCCATTTAATTGTATGCTATATATTTAAGAAGGGTGAAATAAGATCTCTTGCCTTATATTAAATAAAGTATATTTTAAGCTCTTTATTGTTAATATTTTTTCTAGAATAGGAAAAATGAGGATGCTACATTTAATATGTTATTAATAATGTCAGTTTATACAAAACATCTAAAAAATTGTGGTGCTGCCAAAAAGGTCTGATGCTTAGAAAAGCATTATAGGTGATTTGGGAGAAATTTTGGGCTAAGAAACGAGGCTCAAAGTCCTATAGGGCCCATTATTCTTCTTAAAATATATATTTTAGACATTTTTTCCTCTTCATTGAATCACAAAATTACTAAATTATGAATGAACCACTTACCTTAGTAAAACTGTATTCCTTTTCACTGACACTCCAGCTAATTTTTGAGGGGTAATAATTCAGGCTACTTTTCGGTCTTGGCTAGTACTGGTTAGCAAGGGATTAAGAGAAATTCGGGGTAAACATAAGATTTCAAACACAATTTTTATCTTGGTTCTGCTAAGTAGTGAAACAATATCAGGACAGTGAAGGATCTCTGGATTTAGGACAACAGGAAAATATGATCAAGACTCACCTAATTGTAAGCTTCCTCTGGCTCAAACTGCCGCCGTCTTTGCTGATCTGAACCTGGCAGCCAGCTGTGTTAGGCATCACTGGAGAGAAGTTATCATCCCAGAAGCCATACATTTTTGGTCTTTTCATCTTCGCTCCTTCCTTTGGGGGCTTTAAGGATGCTTTGGCTTTAAAATATGCCTAAGATTTAATTTGAAATATCAGTTGTTAGTATCTTTGCTGTAATATTGTCAGTTCTGTGTCTGTCAAAAGTTCATAGGTTAAAGCAGAAGACTATAATCTAGTGTTGGTTATTTTAACCCAGATCGAAAATTAGAATAACCCAGGGAGCTATTAAGTCTACCTCTGCTCTGGCCTCATGCCCCAGTGTTCTGTGTTAATTGGTTTCAGGTGAGGCCAGAACTTAATGGTTGTTAAAAGCTTCAGGGTGATTCTAATAGGCAACCAGGGTTAAGAAACTGCCTGACTCCTTGTGGCAGGACCTTTGGAGTTCTACCCCAGAGTAGGTCATCTAGAAATTGAAAGGCTCTTTTAGCTGCTCTATGTAGTTGGGCTCCAAGAAATCAAACCTTAAGACACTTAAGGCAAAATTGGTAAAGTCCACTCAATGCAATTTGTATTTGACCTGGCAAAACATTGTCATAAAATGTGAAGAAGTACATATAATATTAGCTTAACTAAGTCTATTTCTACAGTTCTTTATATTGGCTCTAGAGCAGGGTACCTGTCTGTGGCCTGTTAGGAACCAGGCCACATAGCAGGAGGTGTGCAGCATGCAAGCAAAGGACGCTTCATCTGTATTTGCAGCTGCTCCCCAGCACTAGCATCACTGCCTCGGCTCCCTCAGATGATCAGGCATGAGATTCTCATAGGAGCACAGGTCTTTGGTATCAAAAATGCTGAGGACCACTGCTCTAGAATCACAAACCAGAACCTTTCCACTGAAATAAATTTCCTTTTTCTCCTTATGTTTGTATATTTAATCAAGCTAAATAGAGGGTTTAGTTGTGAATTTTTTCCCCACACAATGTCATATTTTTAAATGGTCCAACATTTTAAAAAATTAATTGAAATGATATGTTATAATAAGGTTTACAATTAATAATTTTCAATTGTTAAATATTTTGTGTCAAATTTTTCTATTATAAAAATAACAGTGATTAAGTCATTTATAAAACTAGCCGCATCAGTGATTATTTTCCTCTCACTCAAAATATATAAAAGAACTTTAAAGTTTTCTTAAAGGATCGAAACATATACTTTTAAAATTGCCTTAGGAAAAGATAAACATCATTATTTTAGAATGTCATTTAGAAGATAGATTAAAAATAATATTTTATTGTATGTTTAATTGGCCTTTTTCTCATTAGTGTTTATTGGTATGTTTATATTTTTATTTGTAAATTGGTCATTTGCAATATTTTAGTCAAGTGTTGTCTCTTTCTAATCTTAACTAACTTTTGAAGTTTTAATCTAATTAACTTAAAATGTTTCTATTTTATTATTTTTATAAAGCAAGTTACCAAATTTTTCCTAAAATTTTTAATATATTTTTAAATTTTTATGTTTTTTCTATGCAGCCTTTTATCTTTATCTGTCAATTCTATTTAAGTTTTCTTTTGCTATTACAATATTTAGAAAGCTTTTAAAAATGTATTATAATGAGCAAATACAAATATGTGTTTGTATATGGATGTAGTTTATTAATTATTATTTCTGTCTATCTGAAATTTAATTTGTTGTATGGTTTAAAAAGAAGCTCTAGATAGATCTCAAACCATTTGATAAATCTTTTCTCTCTCGTTTTATTTTTAATTTTTATTTTTTTAAAAAGTAAGAGCAGCTTTCAGATTACAGAAAAATATCTAAGTTCTTATCAATTTTTAATACTTTAACACTCTAACATAATTTATTTATTTATAAATATCACCTTGTCTACTTGATTTCATAATTTTATTTTACTTCATTGCATGATTACTATTTTTTATTCTATTAATTTTAGTCTATCAAAATAATTTTGTGATTATTATTTTTCAATTATCAAAGACTAATCATTGGTTTTATTTCACAATTTAGTTCCATAGGGAGTAGAGATAGAGAAATTTCCTTTTAGAAATTGAATATGAACTTTCTGTTAGTATAAATATTTCATATTGCCAGAGTATTTTTTACTTTTTCTCTTTTTATGTGTACTTTAGAGATGAGATGGAGGAAAATACCAGAAATGTTTATTCATACTGGATAGCTACATATTCTTTACAGAGATTATAAAGTCTGTAAAGTTCTATTCGTCACAATGTAAGGTAAAATCTGTGCAGCACTATCAGTAATTTGTAAAAAAATATATATATAAAATAAATTTTGTTACATTTTTCAAAAAATGTTTTGAAAATTGAGTCACATGTTTTAGGGAAGTCATTTACTCTTTAAACCATTTAAATATCTCCCAAATTACGTGTCAGGATACTATATAGGGATGATTTCATTCTCAAAGATGAAACACTAACATTGAAATAACTTATTCTTAGCATTGCATTATTATTTTTCCTACATATCTTCCTAATCATGTTTTGTAACCAAAAATCTAATTACTCATAATATATCACTTGTGTAATAAAGTTGTGAATATAAACAAGTATGTAATATTTTTGTGATGTTTTACATAAAATTTCTGGTTACTATGCAAAGATATAAAATGTAGTTTCAGGAAAATGAAATCCAGGGGATTTATTTTAAATGTGAAAGTCTCTACCAAAAAATGCATAAGATCAAAAGAAGTTTGTAGAAATACATCACGCTTACAGACACGAAGAAATGAATGGTTCTAAAAATACTTTGGTGGGTACCTTTCATTTTTAAGGGCAAAATCATAATCTCTCAAATCTATAATTAATATATTCAGGACATTAGATAGTATTAGAGGATGCAAATGTCCATAGGCATTATTAAACATAAGGAGAGGAAAAGTAGAGGTTGATGAAATAAAATTAAATCTTACAAAATGCTTTCCTCTTCAAAATAGGTAATAAAAACTAATGGAAAATATGAGCAAAATAAAGAAGGCTGATTTATCATAAAAATTTCTACCCATTACAAGTTCACTGTGTGCAATAAAAACTGAAGGAGAGAAAACCTATAAAGACAAAATTCTTTGACATAACTTGGAATTCTTTACCAATAATATAGCTTTTATCAATATTTCCGAAATTCAAAAAGTCATGAACCAGAAAAAGAAATATATATGTTTTTATATCTAAAATAAATCAAAATATTTAAACAGAAACAATAGAAGCACATTTTAAGTTTGTTTTGTTTTCTTCAGGGTCCTATTTTATCCTTATCTTTGTTCTGTTTTTATGGAAACATCTAGCCACACTATGCTGTGACATATTTCTTTTTTAAAGTTAAACTTATTCCAAGTGAAAACCTATGTGTTTCATATGTTTACTCCAACATGAATTGAAATATACTTATTATATCCAACAAGATTTTGTCTCCCATTAAATTGACATCAATCATTAGTAGATAACAGTGGGTAGCGCTCACGTATTTTATAACAAAAGTGACCATTTTTAGGACCCCCAAAAAACTTAGCACTGGATCAACCTCTTTCTCATATTGGTAATCCAGTCATATATCCAATTTCATTAAATAGAATCCCTATACTAGCTTTATTACAACATCTAGAATAGTACTTAAGCATAAGTTGGCATTCAGTTACATTTTTCAGTTAAAGTGCTTTAAGTCAATAATGTTTACTTTCCTAACTAGGTGAAAGCAAATAAATCAAATAACAGCTAATGATATTTATGTACAGATAAGTAAGAAAAGGGAAACTATAACTGAAATTTATTAGAAAAATATGTTTAGGGAAAACAAAATGAGTCAGCAATTAAAAGTATATTTTTATTAACTCATTTTTGAGGAAAAATATTCTATGTAGCCAAAGCCTACTGTATCTTTGCTTTCCTATAATTATCCTTAATTGTGAATTATTATGTAGAATATTATATGCTCCTGTAGAATCTTAAATATTCTGAGCAAGTACCCTAGTTAAATATTTGACAGAATTTGTGTATTTGGCATGAAAAGTTAGGTATTTAAGAACTGTTATTTCAAAATATTAAGATATTTTAGAGTTTCATAAAAATTTCAATGTATGACTGAATTAGGGATCTATATGACTATGACTTCTAAATATCCTTTATAACTTGTTCTGAAAGCCAAAACATTGAAATAGTTTAAGAAAAGATTTCTAATCCTACTAGAGCTGGGAGGAGCAACTGGAAGGTTGTATGACAGAGGAAAGAAGAAAATCTTCGGAGATACTTAACAATAGACCAATGTCTTATAATACCCCAGAGAATAAAGTTCTTGAAATTTATAAATATGGCATAAAATTAACACATGTAATCATCTATCATAAACAGTCCCATGGCACCAATGCGCATAAGTAAATAGGCCTGTGTGTGTGTGTATTTGTGTGTTATGTCTCTACTGAACTAAAAGTCAGGACAATTTGTTATAGAAATGTTCAGAAGAGCAAAACTCCAGTGGGTTATTGAATTTTAATCTTTTCTGTTTTTGTATAAGTCTACATTATGACAGAGTAAACAATATAATCCATTTATTTGCTAAGACATTAAATTTATCTTTTATCAGAGAAAATCAAAAACATTTAAAAGACATTGTTGACAGAAAAATATGAGATTATGTAAGAAGGCAGTTAACATAAATATAAAAATTATATGCATGTGAGAGGACATTAACTTCCCAATTCACATGTCTTTCAAAGGAGAGACAAAATGAAATCAGAAGGCAGGTGAATAATTCAATGTAAAGCAGTGGGATAGGGATAGAGACATTCAAGAACGAATGCTCAGATAGAAGAAACCAATCACCTAAATGTATACCAGGTTTAAATAGCAGTGGTGGAAGTAGCATGCTTAGATCTCAGAAGAATCTATTAATAACTCTGGCACTAACGCCTGAAAACCCTAACATTACTGACTAAAATTCACATAGTTAAGTAGGTCTGGATTGAGACATATTGCGCATGGAAAGCCTGTTCTACAAGTAGACAGATACGTAGACAGACTTCAAACTATAAAATATGATTTACTCTAGTTGGGCTTTTGGTCAGGCGGGCTAGAGTTGTAGAATGGTAATGTCTATTTACTGTTGTTTGTTTTCATTTTTTGGTTTTTTTTTTTTTCCTTTTGAGTTTTGTTGAAATGGCCTTGATTGAATTTTCTGTTTCAATTCAGATTTGGTTTTATTTTATAAAGGCTCGATTTGATAGCTTGCAGTTTTCTTCATGACTAATTAAATTGCTGAGGAAAAAGATGTCTGGGTCAAATAATACAACATGCCTGGATAACATGTGTTTTGCAGATTTTAAGCCTGGAGGAAAAACTTAAAACAAACACCAGCACTCTAAAGATTTGGCAGTTGAGATATTTGCAAAAGGGGCACTTACCTAGCATTCCAATGTCAGACCAATTCCAGATAAAAAGAAATAGGCTCATTGTAAATATCTTTAGATAAGCCTCCATTTAAAGATTTTTATATGATTTAAATTATAATTATTTAGTTATGTAACTGTACATTTTGCAACTCACTTATTTTTGTATTTACACACCAGTAAGTTACATTGGTCAAAGCTGAATGTTTTATTCATGTTTTTCCAAGTTGTTGCTATTATTCGGGATTGTGTTTAATGAATGAGAGGAGTTTGGTTACATCTGCTTTAAAAATATTCCAAGGTATATGTTTATTCCGCCATAGCTTATAGTGTATCTCTCTGGGGCTTTGATCACCTTTTTGTATATGTTCTATGTGGATCCACAGTGCACAAGAATAAACACAATTTTGTTTATGGTGTTACCACAATTCACATTCATGAGATGGTCAGTGGCCTCTAGTCACATTTTCTTGGTAAGCTCTTCAGCTTTCAAAGATCATGTTGAATGACTTTTTTTAAAAAAAATAATGTGAATTTACTAATTTAGCATTATAATTAGCTGGTCTCCAGTTACTTATCAAGTACTATTAAATCTTGAACTCGTGTTTGGTAAGTAATTTTATCAAAGCTTAGCAAAAATAAATGTATTTATGGAGAGTTAACTGAATGATATGTAGAAATTCATTCCAAAATCCAGTGTTTTTTAAGCAATTATCCATGGAACAGAGTCAATACATGAAAGTGTCCACTGACAAGTTAAAATAAGAAAAAAAAGAAACATATAGTGTTTTTTTATTATACTGAATATTTTTAAACCAAAGGAAACATTTAACAAAGTTTTTATTTTCTTCTCAAAGTACAGAATATATGAACATAGTGTTAGTAAAAAAGTAAAAAAAAAAAAAAAAAAAATAGAGAGAGTACCATTTACATGAAGAAGGTAAAGAAAAAATCCAATTTTATAAATAAAACAGAAGTAAAAATACAAATTAAACACAATAAAATCAAGAAAGTATAATGGAGAGGGGTATAGCATTCAATAGCAAATAAGTCTATAAATAAAACAGATAACAATAAATGTAATAAAGACATTTCCACTTTCTTAAAGTATGGGATGATTGTAGGGTCTAAATTTTGTTTTGATATATGTCTGTATCCCCACTTAGCCACCCTATTGTGTCCTTCTATTATTAGCATTCATTGTTACTGGTTCCTGAGGTCCCAAATATTGGTATCTACTATTACAGGTAATTTGAAGCCTAGATTAACCAGATCACTGGGCTGTTGTGCACATAATCTATTTTAATTGAATCATATCTGCATTGCTATGCTCCATACTAATGAAAGTTATAAGGGAGAGTTCTATGGAACTGGGTACTAATGTGAAAGTAAAAAGAATTTCCTGGAAATTGTTTTCAATTTTATAATTATGCTATATTATATCATATATTATTCCTTCCTTACAGATGCGTGAGCTATCTTTGGTTCTCAACATATCTTTGTTTAATGAATGAATTAAGAATAGACAAAAAATGATCTGTTCTCAGCACCATTCAAAATTGTGTTCAAATCAGAAATTCATCTGTGATATCTCACTGTAATCATTACACATTAAATGACAATTAAAGGCAAAAATGTCCCTCACTTTTGTTACAAAATGTATTTTTATTTTTAGGCTCACTCTGGTTTTACTTTTCTCTTGTTTTTCTTTAGTCTGGATTTTCTCACCTATTCATTTATTTTTTAATTTTATCTATTATTGGTTCTGCATGCATTCTTAGAAAATGTTTTGAGTTGTTTCTGGAGTAAACTAATAAATATTACTGTGATGCTATAATGAAGGATTTCTGAATTCCATGGCCACTGTGCTGCAGGTGAGATATGAATTTACAAGTACACTTTATTCATTTAATTTAAATAATGATTATCTTTCTCTCACTTTGTCATAGTATGCAGTTTCAATAAACAGTTTAATTTTTGCTGTCATCCACAGGACCCAATTTCATTCCAGTAATAACTGAAAATACTACACAATTACAACAGATAACCAGGAGGGCAGGAGGAGAGTCATGGGAGAGATGGGTTGTAATGATTTTCCCAGTTCTAATACACTGATCTACTCCTTAAAGTTTAAATGACAATAGTTTTTAACATGCATTAAAATTCTAAGTAGAAACTATGACAAGTGCTCTAAAAGCCATAAAAGTGAATAGGCACAGGGCATACCGAGTTATTGTGATTAATGGTTTGACTTTATAGCCAATAGTAATATGTTTATAATGCATTCGTGTTTTATCTTATCACAAATATTCAAATACTTGGTACCCACTGACCACCAAATCAAGCCTGGAATCACACAAGATATTCAGTTTGCATTTTACACTAAACAACCCTAAATTTTGTGACATGAGGGAAGGTGGCCGTGATGTTGCTTTCCCTAAAAATAATAAACTAATTTTTGAGCCATAAGTATTTTCTGGGAAACTGCCAAAGTCACATCACCTCTTTAGCATAACTTTCCACAAGTCACTGAGAGTTGTAATATTTGTGGGAGGAAGAGATCTACAAGGAATAAATTAAATTATCAAAACAGTTTTGGTTTCTTAAGGTATTCAGAAACCTTAGCTCTGGTAATATAAGTCAATAAATAAATAATTAGATATGAGTCAGAAATCAAGAGATACTCATGTTGGAGATAGACTTCCAATTACTGCCATTTGCTGCACCACAAACTCAGACTATTTGAGGTTAACCAAAGAATTATCAAGAGGTTATTCAGTTTTTTCCTGTGATTTGTGCAACTTTTCTATTAAAAATGAATATCTCAAATGAGCTGCCTAAAAATATTAAGGGGCAACTATAGTTAAAATATGGATGCTTGTGTATATATGTACATGTATACACACATGTATGAGTTTGCATGTTACACAACAGACAAACAAAACAGTATTGAAATTTCTCTGCAATTTTAGTTCATGAGGAAAGTCATTACTCATTTCTTTGTCTCACATGATTACTGGATCATGGCACATTTTCCTATTATTAACTGTGTTTGATAGAAGATGATAGTATTGATAGTATCATCTACTAGTAGATGATAGTATTGATAGTAGATGATAGTATTGACTCTGCTCTGCCAACCTCCACTGATATTTTAATTGCTTTCTTCTGTTTCTATATACAGTGGAAGCTTTTGAGACAAATAGCAATTAAAATATACAAATATGTTCAGCGGTAATCACCAACTTTTTCTCCGACAAGCCAAATAATGAGATTGTGACAGTAATAATGAGTTTATGTTTCATTAGGTTTAAGTTACAATAGAAACATTTTTTCCAGTGCTAGTTTTATAGCATGTCTAAAAGTGACATCATTTCACTTGTTATGCATCAAGAAGACTCCATTGTTATTAATTCTATAAAAATCTCCAGAATAAGGAAGTGAAAAAAGCTAGGTTTTCTCAGGATGATGAGAAATAGAGATTTGGCTATGATTAGATTTCAATAATCAGTATATTAAAATATGCTCTATTTTAACTTTCTGGCATTTTGCAAACAAATGTCCTTTTATATGTTTTCATTTACAAATAGGTACTTGATTTCAATGTAATAATAATTGTTGACTAATGAAAGGCATTATGAAATGTCCTTACATTCATGAAGAGTGAACAGTGTGCTGTTTTCAAAGTGTATGTGAATTTTTTTAATGACGTAAGATGATTTTTGGCAAAATTTTCCTCTGAAAAATGCATGATTAGCAATTATCTTTGTGTTAGATTGTCACATGGACCATCTCCTTTTCTTCTGAACGTTCAGATACAGTCCTATCTCTGAGGCCAAACTAAGACTCATTTGCTATCAAAATTATCTTAAACATACCACACTTTAAAACATCAAGTGTTTTATTCTTGTTTTCCATTCTTTCATCATTTATTTGTAAACTGTGCATATGTTTGAGAGAGCTCATTATTGCAAAACTCTTAACTAAATGTTTATGGTTATTTCTATGTATGTGGTTTATTTTATCTTCCCCACAGGAAAATACGTTCTTTGCAGTGATTGCATACAAAATTCTGTCTTTTTTATAGCAGTTATTCAATATCTCATCTATGGTGTTTATGCAAGTAATGTTTATTAGTTTGATATTTTTGTGAGATAGATGATCGATAAACTTTATAATATGAATCAATCATCATAATCAGGAGGAGGATAGATCATTCTTTATATTCAGAATGTCAAGTATATTTACCAGGTCAATGTATATCTAGCAAGAGCAATAGGTTCATTAACCTGAAACCAGGAAATTTAGTGGCATAATATTCAGAGGACCGTCAACTAAAAGGACAATTAGATAACCTTGCATTAAACACAAAATAGGTAAGAAAATAGTGTTATTGAAACACATAGAAAAAGATCTTTGCGAATGTTGTTCCTGATTATCTTATATAATGAAATTACTATCCAATTCTACTCGTCTATCATTTAGTTGACATTGCTAATTATGTGGCTTCCTCATGGTTCTGTTACATGAAAGAATTGAAAAATGTGATTGAAGTTTGAAGCTTAATGAAAATATACTGAAGAGTTACATTGTGATTTTAAGAAAATATATATTTTTCCTAGCTGCCAGCTTTATTGAATATATATAGATATATCTCTGCCTTTTGAAATTCTTATCTTTTTTTTCCATGTAATTGAGCCATTTCAAGAGCCTGACAGTGTTCTGAGTGTTGCATATGTATTTAAGCATGTAAGACTAATCTCAACTCCATGAGATAGTTACTGATTATTCCCACTTTAGAGATAACAAAACTGATATAGAGAAGTTGAATAATTTGTACTAGACCATATTCTAAGAGGTGGTGGAGTCCAAACTGGAAACCAGTTAACCTGACACAGATGCTGCATCATAATCTCAACATATCTTTCTCTCTTTTTACTTTGCTAGCCATGTTTCACTCTTCTTGGACCATGGCATAGATTTATATTTTCATTGATTAATGATAGCTTATCCCATAATGTACACCTTCACTTCTGGGGTAATTTATTCATGTATGATTTTCCCATGTTCCTCTCTCCTCTCTACCCCTCCAAATGCTTATTGGAGAGTACCACATGTACCTTACAGTGTTATCACATTGAACTAAGAGTATATTTGGTAAGTTAAAGATGGGATGGGGAAGACGAGGTCTAATTTACCATTCTAAGTATCCTAGTTCAAGAAATTCTGTCACATTTTCCAGTCATTCAGGCTAATCTGCTCCCCAACCTCTGGCTAATAACATTCTGTTAATCACTGTCAATTTTCTTTTCTCTTTTGTGTCTTTTCTTTCTGTTATTGTTCATTGATATCACGCTTGACTCAATACTCCATTAACCGTTTTTTCCCCCAGAGGAAAGAGCCACAGGATCTAGTTCCCTCTATCCTCTGTACTCACTCCCCTGCATCCCCCTGCAGCATTACTTTTTTAAAAACACTGGTTGTCAATAATACAACTATATCAATCTCCTTATAATATTTAAGTCTTCCTATTCCCTACAAAATAACTCCTGTAGTAATTGGTCTGTCAAAAGTCCTTCACTGTGACAAATTAGTTTCTCATTATTGTGATACAATATCCTTCTTTAAATCTGTATGGATTATTCACCCACCTCTATCCAGAATTTCCATGTTCTCATTTCTTCAGTTTTAGTCATGTAGTTTCTTCTCTCTGGAAAACTAGCTTCTACTCTCTCCACTTATGGACTTACTTCCTTTCCAAACAGTGCTTGTGTTAAGCCCCAGCAATCCCACAGAATTTTTATTGGTAACCTTGGCACACAATTGTCTCCTTTTTAAATTCTTTGATCACTTTGTTTTTGTCCACTTACCTGTCACTTATGGAATACACTGTTTTCGTTTGTTTGTTTGTTTTATTTTCTACTTATTACCATTTTGTGCCCTACCATAAGCACTGTATTTTATTTTTGTTTTGTGTAAAATCATGTATTTCTAGGTCTATTCTCTCGCATAAACTTTCAATGTAGTAGGTACTCAAATGTGAAATCACTGATACACAGTTTTCCATAAAAACCAGCTGGAAAAGGCAAATAACTATAAATATGTTAATTAAGAATGCTTCAAAACATATATAATTAATATACTTTAAACAAAGAAATAACTAGACAGAGTGAGAAAAATGTGTTACATATGTTGAAGGTGACATCAAAAAGCTGATTTTAAAATGTGATTGTCTTGCAAAAAATTTTTGCTGTCCCCAATATTTGATCTACATCTAATTAATCATGAGTAGATATTTCAAGATGTGGTAAGTGTATCAACTGGAGTAAAATAAAAAAAGTTTTGCAAAGCATAAATTCAGGTGAAAAAAAATAGCCGAACAATTTTTCTCCAAGGTTACTTAAAATGGCATTGAGAGTAGAAGGTTTTTTCTTATGTTTATACTTTTACTTTCAAAATTTGTAAGTATTTTATTTTTGTTTAAAAGACAGAAAATTTAGTTGTCTGTGGGTGAAAATCTTTTTATTTTTATTGACTATACTTTTAATGTTTTGAAATAAATATTTTTACAAAAGCAAATAAAATATCTGATAAAGTTGCACTTAATAAAATTTAAACAGCTAGAAAGGTAAATTTATGTCTACAAATTGCCTTGAACCTTTTATAAGATGGTAACCTTAAATAAACATTGGTTTTGCAATCATAACACCAGAGTTTGAGTCCTTGCTTTTTATTGACTTTATCTGTAAACTTTGATATAGAATTTAACCTATCTGAGCCTCAATATTATAATTTATTCTGTTAAAACTTAGTTGCTGGCATTTAGTGGTTGTGACTAGTAATAAATGAGATTATGAATGTAAAATCATAGCACAGTTCTTAGCAAAGTACTTTGCAATAAATATAAATTGAGTCTAAATTTTAGAAAGCATTAAAGCAAGTGATTAAAACAAGCAATTAATTGTACATTTAGTTTATTATTCTATGCCTTCTGACTGTATGTTATTTCAAAAATTCCTTACACTTGAAAATGGAATACTATGATAGAGTAAATCCATGAAATACCATATATTTTGAATAGTTTCAATACACTTTATTACGATGCTTTAAATATTCATAATTTTTAATTGTACATAATGATCATTCACAATTAATAAACAAATATAGTTAGCTAGTGCTCTACATTTCTTATTTAATTTAGAAAATTTTACCCTACCAGTTATGACTTTAACACAAGTGAATGAACAATTCAAATTATATTATGGTTGACTTTTTATGGTAAATTCTTATTCATGTGTTAATAAATGATATATCAGACAATAATTGCATGTTTTAAGACTCATGTTAAATTCAGTAGCTATCAGAAATACTTGTGCACAACTGTACAAAGAAGTTAATCTCTCTGAGCCACAGGGCATAACAGGGAATTTTCATAATTAACTTTATATAATCAACATTTAAAACATTTATAATTAAATAAATAAAGATGTGTGAAAACCTAAATAAAGTATTTTTTCTTTACAAAGATGATGCGTGGTAAATATGGCTACCACAACATCTGGCTCAATATAAGCAGTCTGCAAATGATTGCGTATATTTTCTTTGCTAGAAGAATTATAAATAATGAGACACTGAGCACCTTATTTCCAAGATACAAAATTATTCCTTAGATTAAGCCTCTGCACAAAGTAGTCAAAATCGTGTTTGTTAAAACTAAGAAGTGATAACACACTTGCCTTAAATTTCCTCCTCATTCACAATGCCCCTCAAATCCCTATAATTGAACTCTAGTCCTATACTTTAAAACTTCTGGTAAAACTTTTTCAAATGCAAATAAATGAATAAGAATTTATACACACCTTGACACAGATTTTTCTATTGGTTCCAATCAAATGCATATGAAATAGATACACTAAGCTTGCTTTCGCCATAAATAAAGAAATCTAATTGAATATATCTGTATAACTTAAATAGACATGGATGGAACAAATGCCAATATAGAAGATATTATGTCAATCTAGAAACCTATCATTTGCTCATATGTGGCTATTAAATAGATATTTTATTTATGACCTAAAATGTCTTGGTTTACTCACATATTCTTTTGATAACTTAAAAACCCACTCTTGCATAAATTTGAACTGATCAGCATGCAGCTAAGATTTTAAAGACTGTTTAACAAATAATGTTACAATCTGGGGTATGTGTAACTGCCAAGCTAGAGGCTTCATTGGGGGAATATTCATATGTTAAGCCATTATGGTATTAATTTATGATTAATATGAAACTGTGCCTTTATTCATTTGCTCATGTATTTAGTGTTAATGTTTGTAGCAGCATGCCCAAATTATTTGTGTATACAGATTTTCAAAGGCATAATTTAATTAAATATTTATTTCAGAAATCTCAGGAATCAAACAGTAAAGAAATAAAGAGCAAAAAAAAAAAAAAAAAAAAAAACAACCTAATAATCAAGCATCATTTTCACTGATATATGACAGTATTTTATAAATTAATTAAATATATATTTTTGTATACAAACGAGTCCTGGTATTGGGGACTTATTTGTACATAAATATAGATATTTGTATTCACTGTTGTTCACCATGTCCTTTCCCCAGCCTCTCCTCCCTCCCCCAACTATTTTCTCTGCTCTTCCTGGCTTTTTATTCTGAAATTTGTACTTGACTCTGGCTCTCTTTGGTGAATTAATTACTGTAATAATTTTCTGGCTTTAATTTTTTTCACAGTTTTGTTTTTGCTGCTACCCATCATAGAGACATGAATGAAGTAAACAACTCATGTAATTTTAAATACCTATTTAGAAGTAGTCACAAAAAATAGAATTTATAATAGTAAAAGATTTAAATCGAATTGTTTATGACATTGTATGTCAGCTATTATGTAAATTAAAAACTAATTATTTCACATTTCCTAATGTTAAATAAAGGGCACTTTTTATGAAGCTCAGTGATTTTTAGGTCACATTATTCAGTTACTTTATCCTCTAAATTAGTGTCTTTCAAGTAAGTTAGTGGGTTTTACCTCAAAAGCATCAAGTGAGATAAGAAGTAAAGAAAATAAACATCGATAAGTACACTGAAAGATATCCAAAATAACAGGGCTTGAGTAGGGCTTTAACTTTGAAGTACATCATAGTTTAAGGTCTACGTGTCCTGTTATCAGCTGAGAGGGGAGAAATGCCTCTAATCATATACTTGTTTTATCTGAACTCAACATTTGCAACTAAATGTAAAATGAAGAATTGTGACCATTATGAAAATAATTTAGCATCAAATTCAACAAGTATTTTTTTAAGATATTTTTTACTGTAAAATAGGAAATAATATCTTTTCCAGTTCTAGAAGGGTGTTGTGGTCAAGGATTCCAGTTCAGCAACCATAATCAACATTAAAAAATAAAAAGAACTTTTTATACCCCTTTTGTTAAAAACCCCTATACCACACGGTGATTACAAAATTCTCTTTATATTTTTTTGAAACCTTTACATTAAAAACAAAAACAAAAACAAAAGGCCTCTGTAGATCATTTAAGCAACAGTCCCCAACCTTTTTGGCACCAGTGCTCCTATGAGAATCTAATGCCTGATGATCTGAGGTGGAGTTGAGGCA
>NW_011888802.1:5295836-5297387 GCF_000151845.1 Pteropus vampyrus | reverse complement strand
TATTTTGCTACCCCAGGTCTAAGATCAGTTCATCCTAATGCCACATCTGTTTTTATTATTATTATTATTTTTATTATTATTGCTTCAGCAAAATCACTAGCTATGTTTATGGAAAGATTCAGTGATGTCAAAAATGAGCCTGCTTTATCCAATATATCTCTTAAAAATTCTATACCTGCTTACTGATGTGTGACATTCTGTTGGGTGGGCAGAATATTTCTCTGCATAGTTACACATTTGTTCAATAACAAGTAATTTAAGAATACACGAATTAATGGAGAAAATGTTTTCCTAAAAGGATTATTTCTGGGAAATGTGTATTGTCTATATATATTAAAATCCTCATATGTAATTTATATATTTTTTGTTTTGTACTACAACTCATTAATTATTTTACAGTGATTATTCTATGGATTACAATCCACATATTTTAATTTTAAGAGTAGTTATTATTTTACCACTTATAAAATTTTAAAAAATTACAATATTTAATGCCTTTTACCACCTACCATCCTTTTTGCAATTGTCTCATGTTTAAATCTACATAAATAATGTTGTTACATTGTTATTATTAATAACACTTGCTTCACATTGCAATGTTATTTACTATGATATTTATACTTTGTTTCTTTTTTTTTCCATTCTGTGAATATGATTTTCTATCTGGTATCATCTCCCTTAAGTCTAAAGATGTTTCTTTAGCAATTTTTTTATAGTGCAGTTCTGCTGGTAACACATTTTTTCAGCATCTGTTTATTTTTAAAAATCTTTATTTCACCCATTTTTTTATTTATTTTAATTTTAATTTTATTTTTTATTAAAATTATTGAGGTGACATTGGTTAATAAAATCAAATAAGTTTCAAGTGTGCAATTCAATAATACGTCAGATATATATTACACTGTGTGTTCAAAACCCAAAGTTAAATATTCTTCCATCAGCATATATTTGTCCCCTTTACTCCTAATCTTCCCTCTGGTAACCACTAATCCACTGTCCATGTCTATGAGTCTCTGTTATATTCGTTTGTTGCTTTCCGTTTCATACTCCACATATAAGTGAAATCATATGGTTCTCAATTTTTTCTGTCTGACTTATTTCACTTAGTATGATAATCTCAAGATTTATCTATGTTGTCACAAATGGCAGTATTTCATCTTTTCACCTATGTTGAAAGGTATCTATACTTTTTAAGGAATTGCTTGTTTAAAGTGGTGATGATGATGATGATGATGATATAATTTCAGCATTTTTTAAAACTTTTCACTTTCATATGACCTCTTTTTTCTAGTTAGAAATCAGCCATCCCTTGTATTACATTTTTATAAGTAATTTGGGTTTTTTTCCCCCTGATTGTGTATAAGATTTTACTCTTTATATTTTATTTTTATTTGATTGTCAATAATGTTTGTAGATATGGTGTTATTTATATGAATTCTGCTTGGATTTTTCTAATCTACTTGAATCTCTATGTTGATTAATATCTATGTTAATTGTCTATGCTTTTCACTAAATTTTTGAGTTCCCAATAATTAATTATTTATATATTAC
>NW_011888802.1:5294120-5295786 GCF_000151845.1 Pteropus vampyrus | reverse complement strand
AAAACAAAAGGCCTCTGTAGATCATTTAAGCAACAGTCCCCAACCTTTTTGGCACCAGTGCTCCTATGAGAATCTAATGCCTGATGATCTGAGGTGGAGTTGAGGCAGTGATGCTAGTGCTGGGGAGCAGTTGCTTGTCTTCACTTGCTTGCCTGCCACTCACCTCCTGCTGTGCAGCCTGGTTCCTAACAGGCCACAGATGGTTCCTGTTCATGGCCAAGGTTGGGGACTCCTGACTTAAAGAGTACTCCCTAAAATCAGCCTCTTGCTCTCTCTCTCTTACTTCTCTCATGGCTGGCTTTATGGGCATGCAACCTGTCTTACAGGCCACCGCTTTTTATGTGGGTGTCACATTTGACATAATACTCGTCACCATCTTGAAATCTTGACACCTTTTTTAACGAGGCCTATATTTTCATTTTGCAATAGCCTTGTCAAATTATGTGGCCAGTCCTGCTTCCCTCAATTGTGTAGTTAAAAACGAAAATAGAGTTGACCCTCCATATCCGAGATTTCACATCCACAGATTCAACCAACCTCAACTCAAAACCAGTATTTTCATTCTGCAATTGGGAATCCACAGACACTCAGGGCCAACATGTTGTATGCATTCTTCTATACTATTTTATATAAGGGATCTGAGCACTTTTAGATTTTGATATTCACGGGTATCCTAGAACCAATCCCCTATGGACTACTGAGGGACTGCTGTACTACATTTGATAAAGCAATAACTTTCAGGGCAGGCTTAAAAGAACAGTTCATTTTCAATTTTCTTTCCAGAAAGTGATGTTGGTGGAAATTGTAAACTCTTAATCAGTAATCATTTTTGTTTCATCGGTGATATTAAGTTGAACACATAATATGTATCAGTGACTACAATATGTTTGGAAGGAGAGTTCATATGGAGAGTCTCATAAATTTACACACATTTTCATTTTAAAATAGCACTTTCAAAAACATTCATTTTAGAAAGACATAAATGCAAAGATATATGTAGAAAAATCTATTTTACCAAGTGAAAAAATTTCTTACCCCAGGAAGAATTTTAAAATAACATTTTCTTTCCAATTTCATATGTTGTAATAGTGAAGATATTTTCAATGCTAAATGTCTTTCTCAGTCCAAATCGTGCTCACACCATGAATTTCTTTTCATGTTCTGATTATGGCTACACTATAGAGAAAGACAACGGCTGGAAACACTTGCTTTATAGAAGCACAATCTATAAAAAAAGTGCTTTGATGAAATGGAAACACTGAAAAACTATGTTTATTGCTCTGCCAGACTTAAGCAAGCTAATCTTAAACTTAGGAAGAACAGCAGCAGTCCTCAGTGTTGGTTCATATTTTCCCAGTGCCAGGAAAAGGCAACATTAACTTTTGAAATCTAGAGACTACATTTATGTAAATTCTGCCCAGGACTTTCTTCTTTTGTGTTTTCACCATGTGTATTTCATTTAAAGAAAATGATTGCCATATGGTTTTGATTCATTTATGCTCTGCTTATAAAAATACTATGTTTTAGGAGGTATTTAATGTTCACAGAATTTCTTAACCTCTTTATGAGCCATTTTATTAAAACCAGGAAGTTACGCTTTACTAGCACATGGAATTAAATGCCAAGTGTTTCATATTTGCTAAAAAAATAAATCTCTCGAAACAAT
>NW_011888802.1:5207176-5291610 GCF_000151845.1 Pteropus vampyrus | reverse complement strand
TAAATAAAGATAATTTAAATAGGTATTTAAGTTCTATTCACACACGTTATTCTCTTCTATTTTGGGGGCGAACTCCAATTACACATATGTTATAACTCTTGATATTTTACTTTCTGATGATTAATTTCCTTATTTATTCTTTTTATTTTCTAATTTGTCTTTTTCCTACTCTCTTTTATTTAGTATGAATAATTTATCTTATCTATTCAAGGGCGTTGACTTTTTTATGTAAGCTCCACTTTGTGTTGATTTTTACTTAATGAAAATTTTTTGAGATATTATTTGTTGAGCTCTATAATTTATATTTGGTTCTCATTTTCTACTATACATTTTCATATGTTCACTTTAGATTGATCTAAATATATTCATTGGCTTTAAGGTCATGAATATATTTACATATATGTTTTGACGATCTAAATTTGATGACCTAAATTTGGCTTATATTAAAGTTGTTTCCACTTATTTTTTAAAAATACACATCACATTTCTCTTCTACAAATGTCTGGAAACCTTTTTGTATTTATGATGCATAATAGGGGTAATAAACTGCAAGAAGTTTTAATTACAGTATCTTTTAAAAGTTGCTGAGTTTGACCTCTAAGACAGTCAAATTACTAACAGATCTTTTTAATCATTGCAAAGTCATTCTACTGGAACAAAATTTTAATAGAAAAGTAATAGTATGGAATATGCTGTATCTAAAAAGTACTGATATTAAGCATATTTTCTCTTTTAAGATAAATTTTTAGTTAACTTTATATTTTTCTAGATTTTTTCTTTTTATTCAAAACTATAGATGATGTTCATCAAGCTGATATCAGTATAAAAGAGAAAGTTGCTCTTTTGCTCTCTGTCTATTGTAGTTTTGATTGTTGACATTTTTATTCTATATATAATGAAAAAAATTATATAAGCCATATCTTGAAGATATGTGTTTATAAAATCTTGATAACATCATTTCTACTATAAGTAGATTTTTATGCATTTAATTAACCTGAAAACTAAGTAAAAATCAAAACTTTATCATTTTTTGCTATCCCCTACTTTGTCTCAATATGATTAAAATGTTTTCAGAAAAAAAAATCCTTTTAAGATTCTATTTTATTAAAAATAAGTGATAACACTATATCAAAAAGCATGATATTGTTTTTATCTTATTTTTCTCCATAGAGTACATACTTAAAAATTGCATACTATTCTCAATATTTCAAACTCAAAGCCATTATTTAAAGATACATTTTATAATAATTAAAGGTAAAGCTAATCAAGTCTTCAAATATTTTATAATACAAAATAAAATGTATGTGTTTGTGTTTTAAGAAATTAAGAAGGTATAGTAATTAAATGTCAACATAGGCATGGTTATAACTTTACATATTAGAGCTAGAAAAGTGTTAGAGACTTGAGTTCTTTTATTCTTCAAGAGACTTTATGGAATCAGATACTTAAAGATAAGTAGAGAATTTTAAAATGCACATTGATTTTAAGTAATTTGATAGTTTATTTAATTCTTAGTTTAAGATCTCCATACTTATAGTATGGAATTTTGGCCAATAGACTTAGTTTCTGTTTTGACCTCATTATGTATCTGCTACCCTAAGATAAACAATGAGGAAAGCCAAGATTGTTCCTTCACACAGATAAATTTTCATAGATGCTAATTTTTTTCTAAAATAATGTGATTTTTAGCTAAAACCTCATACATGGAATAAAAAAAGAAACATAACATTTATTTTCAAATTAGTATATCCAAGTGCATAGGAAAAATGTCCATCTTAGATTTCAGTTCTCAAAAATCACTGTTCTTGTTTTTCAGAGTAGTCCACTATACATGAAATCTAGGCTAATCTCTGTTCCCCCATGGAACTTGGGTGACAAGAGAAACTGATGTAAATATGATATTCATGCTGCTAAATTTTTTGTCTCTACCTCAAGAGTTTCTGTCTTTTGACAACATCCATAAAACTATGGCAAATTAACTTGTTAGGCTTTAAGCAGAAAAAATATCTCAGACCTGTCACAGGTTTTGACAATATCTATTAAGCACTTGCTAATACAAAATATGCTGTATACTGGAGAAAATCTATTATAGCTATCACAGTTCAATATGGTGAGTAAGAATAAAAAGACACATTAACAAAATGCTATTATTCATGGTATAAATGAAAAAAGAAAAAAATCTGAGACAGAAAGTAAGACTATATGTGCAGGTGGAGTGAGGAGGCCGGAGAAGGAGCTTTTGAAAAATTGTCAGAAATGACTAAGAAACAGTTTTTGAAGGTAAAAGATAAACTAAAAAAAAACCTAGTCCCCTGAAGAGTGCTTAAAAAGCAACACAAAAGGAATTAGAACATGCACATATGTCAAATGGCAACATTCATGTATGTTACAAAAAGTTACATGTAGTGAACAATAAAAGTGGGATAAGCATTGAATGGGTGGATGGTGTTAAAGAAAAAATAATTCCAGCATTTCTTTAAAATGGCAAAGAAGGTTCTATTCATCTATTGCAGGAGGGGTATTGCAATAGAGAATTCAACTCCAAATATAGTAAAGACGACTGGGAATTTGTAGCCTAAGAGCATAATAAGGGGGTCAGCAGATGGAAAATTACCAAGAGGAGACATCAAAGATAAGGACATTTTTAATAAACTGACCTAATAAAGTTCTTACGAAAAGAAGGTCAAGGACATATAAATCAAGGGTGGAGAATGAGAACTTGATCAGATAGCAGAGTGAGGGTTTTCTCATTAAAATCAATTAGTAGGATTCTTGCTAAGCCTGGGCTAGGCAGATGGAAGACAGGATGGGATGGTTGTGGGGCAGGGTCAAGGCCTAGTAAAGAAGAGTTCTCAGAGGATCTCAGAGGAGTTTGGTCAAGAAGAGAACCTTTGTTAGTGGACAGAATGGGAATCATGCAGAGACTTACAGGCCATAGAAAGTAATTTACATTCCATTAAAACATGAATGATAGCCATTAATAACATTTTTAATGAAAAAGAAACAAGATAAACTTTTTCAAGAGGCCATTTTGCTGCTATGTGTAAAGGTAGGACTTAATGTGGGTGATACTTTGATCTACTTATTAAAGTAGGCTATCAACACTTAAATAATTTTCACAATTTATATAGAAGTTATATCAAAACATCCCTTTCTCTTTTCTTTTTTACAGAAGTTTAAATACAAAGTGGGAAATATATTAAATATCTGTTGTTCACATATTGATATTTATACCATTCCCTATGTCACATAAATATATTCTTTTGATTTTGAATGTTGTAAAATTAATGATCAATATTGCCACATATTAATGTTAAAATTGGAAAAAGTTCATAGCCCAGATATAACCCATAAAGTCTATATTATTAAACAAACTTGTATAGACATCTATTAAGTGCCCAGGTAATTCTATGTACTATTACATTTGGTAGAGAAAAATGAATTAAAGTTAAAGAGCTAGCCTAATTATATTACCTGATTAGCAATGAGGTACTAAAATTCTTCAGTGAGATATTATGTATATAAATAGTACTCTTGCTATAGTGTAATAGAAGTAGCCAGACACTGGAATTATGACCCCGTATCATGGAATAGATTCTAAGAAGTAATAGGATGTTACATTATAATCGCGCAACTACTACTACATCGGTATCGACTTTAAAAATAATTTTCTTCTTCATTAGATTTACCCACGTCTTTGATAAATGAATAATTTAATTCAGGAATGTCAATATATTCGAGAGTAGGAAAAGGTATATTTCATTATTCAGTTACCTTTGAAACACTGAAGGAGGTTGATAGTAAGGAGAGGGAGAGTAATATTATCGTAGAATTACACCCTGTGGAATTGTTCTTTTAAGCATCAGAATTATTTAAAATCTAATTCTAATTTGGAATCACTCACACTGAGAACGGCAAAATTGGAAACAGCTGTCTTACTATTGCAGCAAATGTAATTTTCTCGTGGAACTCTGCTACAGAAATAGTATCACCTATGGGTGTGTAGAAACAGAAATGACACTGAAAACTATTATTGTAAAATTATCTATAACATAAAAGATAGAAAAAATAAACAGCCACCTCTCTTAGGAAAAAACAAAGAATGCCCATTTCCTACTGTTTGTATATACTTAGCTAAGCAGCAGAGTTATTGATGTTCTTTACACATCTGGCTTTTGTTAGACATTTGAGGAAGTTTTTAAGTTATGTAGAAATCTAGAGTTCTTATTAAAAAGCTAATTTAATAAAAACCAATTCATGGGAGACTATGGTTTTTTTGCTGCAAAGATAACAGAGAAGCAGAAAAAAAGAGGAAATCTGCTTCAAGAAAAATATAACAATGACATATTGAAGGGGACCCAAAAAAATAGGGGTGTTATGAAGATAAGAAGGGAAGTAGAATTATAAAATGAGTAGGCCACTCACATGAGAATTATTATATTATGTGTGGTATATGGAAAATATTCCCTTACTGGAAGAAACATGTGTGAGCATGTTACCATGATTGCTAGTTCCAGAAAAACCAAGTGACCTAAAATGTTATTTACTTCTGTATACCTTATGTTTCATACCAGAATTTTCAACACAGTTGGTATATCTCTACATGCATATATGAAATACTTTGTGTTTGAAGGATTTATTGTAGAAATTGGGAACTTAGAGAAAGTATATTCTCATGTTATCAAAAAGTATACAAGAAATATATATTATTTATAAGATAGTATTTAACTGCATGGTTATAAATCTATGTGTTTGATTACATGGTAACAGCATAAAAAAGGCACAAAGTATAACAATAATATCTGTCCAAACAGACTGTAAAAAGAGAAGACATAAAGTCTAAGGGTAAATTTGAACAGTAAATTCTAATGTTTCATGTAAACATTGGAAAAGTGATTATCACAGAGAGAAGAACAAACCATTTTCAAAACTCATACAGTTGACCATTGACCAACATACAAGATCAGGGGTGCCAACCTCTTTGTAGTCAAAAATTTATGTATAGCTTTTGACTCTACCAAAATTTGAATACTGATCGACTTAATAAAATAGTCTATTAACACATTTTATATGCTATATGCATTATATACTGTATTCTTATAATAAAGTAAGCTAAAAAATGTTTTTAAGAAAATCATAAGAAAAATATTTTTACAGTATTTATTGAGAAAAAAAAATCTGTGCATAAGTAGACTCAAGCAGTTCAAACTCTTGTTCTTCAAAGATGAACTATATAGGCATTTTGATAAAAAAAAAATAATGTTCCAGGAACCAGAAATAATTTATCCACATGAGTGTTTAAATTAGTATGGAGGATAACATGAGAGATAAATATAGGTCAGGGAGATCTGCAAAGTACATCTGAGTTTTTAATAGCTATTATTGAAAGTAAAAGTGGTTTAGAGTTGGTATTGTTTGTAAGAAAGGGTGTAAAATTTATTTTATAACTGTAAAGATTATTTAAAGAAAGTAGCGCTATAGCTGTATAAACAGGAATAGGCCAAATTACTTTGATTTATAATCCAACAAGACAGAACACATTCTTTTCTACAAATTATTAATGAAAGTTGATAAACTTGTGTCCGTTAGCTGCAAAAGTGAAAAACAGCCATTAAAAGTGTTTGAAAAGTTCTGCATTTTAGACAGCAAATAATATAAAATATTTTTTCTTCAAGAGCTCAAAGAAAACATCTCAAATCTGTAATATATATTTTAAATACTTTTTCATATAGCATGTAAAAGTAAAGACTAAAATAAAAACTTGTTTGTAATAACCTGCTATAAAAAAAAGACATTTTAAAAATGATTGCTTTGCTTGGTACTCATTCTCATATGGCACAAATGCAGATTTATTGCTACCAATGCAAATATTTTCAGATGTTTACAAAATAATATGGCTTTCAGAGTTTACCTAGATTATAAAATAACCCAGGATGTAAATCTATTGCTTACTATAAGATTGGAAAGCAGTGAAAGTATTTCATAAAATATGAATTTCTTAAACATAACTGTTTCTTGTTTTGATATTCATTGCCTTTTAAAATATTCTTAGGAAAGATATGCAACCCTTTTTTTTTTGGTAATAAACCAAAGAAGATTCTATGAAAATGGTATCTGTTTCAGATTAGAGTATTTATTAGTGTTTTCATAAAGGGGGTGCAGATAATCAATTTCCTTTATAAGCCTACAGCCTTGATTTTCAGATATGGAAAGTAGATTGAGTCATCAAATAATTTTTTTCTGTTCTTCTTTATATATCCCTTTAATGTAAAACAGAAAAGACAATGAAGAATAAAAGCAAATTTGCTAGAATAAGACCAAAACAGAATTATATTTTATTTTAGAAGATATTTATATCAAAAAGAAAGAAAATGAGAAAGAAAAAAAGAGAGGAAAAAGAGGGAGAGAGGTGGAAAAAAAAGCGAGGGAGTGGGAGAGGAAAGAAGGAAGGAAGAGAGGAAGGGAGGAAGGAAGGAAGAAAAAAGGAAAGGAGAGAGGAAAGAAAAAGAGGGAAGAAAGAGGAACAGAGCGATACAGGGAATTAGCAGCTATATTGAAATTACATATCCCAAAGTATAATAAATTCCACACAGAGGGATTTCAAAAATTAAACTGTGCTATTATTACAAAATATTCATTATGGGCAGATTTGTATATATGATAATTAAAAATATTAGGAAATAAAATTAAAAGTAAGCTTTTGTAGACAGCATTTGAGGTTTAAAGGCTAACTGTTTATTGGGGTCAGAGATGTCTAGGAAACAAAGAAGAACCATACTTAATAGATTATTTTCTTTTCTTTTGATATGTTGAGGATAGAGAAGGGAGAATAAAAAGGAATATTTTTCTGATATTTTTGCTGGCAAATAAGCCTTTCTGCTGACTGACAATATTTATAGAGATTTAACCATTGTGAAATGAAAACCTAGTAGCATAGGTAAAGTGATGAGAATAGAAGAAACAAAAGTAATAAAAACAAACCTCATGAAGATTCGATTAATGGAGATGAATTAGAAACTCATAGTAGCAATATCAATAAAATTTGTTAAACCCTGTCAATTAATAGAATATTATTTGAAAATAAAGAAAAAAATAGAGAATATCAGCAATATAACCTTAAATAACTCTTCAACATGGGTGGGTCAAAATTTCTTTTATGTTCTTCTTATTATTTTTGGTCATTATTAATGAAGTAATATAGACAGTGTGTAAACCAAGCAACAACCTAATATATGGATACACAGTGTAGATTCTATAGATTTTAGTTTTTATATTTTACTCACTTCCTATAGTCGTGTACACCAGGTTTGTGTGTGTGTGTGTTGTGTGTATGTGTGTGTGTGTGTGAGAGAGAGAGAGAAAGAGAGAGGGAGAGGTTCTTTTTTTTCTATTTTTTTCTATTATTTTTCAATTTTTTTTCTATTATTTTTAATATTATTTTGAAATGTTAGTTGACTGATTAGACACTGTAATTTTTTGGTTATAGTACCCATGGAGAGAGACAAGCTGTCATAGAATACCATTTATGTTGTTTTTGTTTTTATCAGTTAGTTATATTCTTGTCCAAGAATGATATGCAAGCAACTATCTTATTGCTTTTTTTTGTTAATATTTTGGAATTATTTTACATGTAATCATGAGAAAATCTTATAAAATTGTGCACCATGGTATAAAATTAAATGCCTTAAGTGCATTTCCTCGTCTTTCGCTTATGGGTTTAAATTATATAATGCTTTTCTCTGTAAGTCCTTTTGATATCCTACATATTTTAAAGACATTTTCTCCCTGAAAATTATTGACATTTAACTTTTTTTCATTGCCTTCTCCCGTAATCACAATAAAGATGATGCCTGAAATTATTGCAGTGGAATGTGTTCAAAAATAAAAACAAAGATGACAATATATTGAGAAAAATGTACAAATATTATACAGACTGTATAGGTAGATGATAGACTATAATTAAAATAACTGTATCTTAAGTCCTTACTATATAGTGAAGGGCTAGAAATAGTAATGGTATCCTGAGGGTCTACCAAAATTCTGTTTCAGAAATAGTGAAATATAAATAACTTAAGGAAAAGATTAGTTAAGCTATTTGAAAAATTACTAAATCTTGAACAGATTTAAAATTGATTATTTTGGCCACCTACGTAAGACTGATTAATTCAGTATGGTGCATTATATTCTCTTACTTATCATGTTAACGTGATAGCAATGTTTACATGAAGTCTGGAAAATGTTTTATAAAAGGTAGGATAAAGTTACAAAAAAATTGTAATTAGCAGACCTTCTTCAAGATATCTGGTAATTTATAAACTACAATTTTTAGATGTTGACTCATAGACAGAGAGCACATCTCTCTATTAACAGTGCTATTTTTAGTACTTAGATAAAAAGTCACATAATAGTTAATAAATAATTGTTAAAAAGGAATTTTCCATCCTGTAGTAAAATGAATAATTCCATGTTTGCTATTGTGCTACCAAAATATGTAAGTTAACTAAAATTAAAAATATTTCCTGAACTATAGTTTATATTTTAAAGTAAAGAATTTTTGGTGAATTGCTTCCGTGGCTAATAAATTTGAAAAGTAAACTTGATTAACAAAGACAAGGAAATAGTGATTGGTTCCATATCAATCACAGAAAATAAAAACTATATTAAAAGAAAAGAATAAGAGTTTGAGATGAGAAGTGGGCATCACTGGTTAATGTACTAGATGAGCCAGAAATGTATGCCATTGATATCAGGAGAACAGGAACACCACATAGCCGGGTCAAATGCTATATTCTCTGAGACTGGACAATGCCAAACATACTAGAAAATTTAATGCTAGATTTTTCCACATTATTTTAGATGACGCCACATGGTTTAGTATGTGAACTTCTCATTGAGGGTTGATTTGAAAGATATCACCCATATTCTTTATGTCACTATCTCAGACTGTGTGCTCTCTGGAAAAAATAGTAATTTTCTTTTTTTAACAATGTGTAAAACTTGACTGGGTTTGAGCAGGAGAGATTAATTAAAAAAAAAAGAACTTTATCATTTGAACTTGAGCATACTCTGGGTTCTGTTTGGAAAAGTTGAAATAAATGAAAAAGTTAATAGGAAAACAATTTGAATTAATCATCACTGTAAAGTACCATCCTTAAAGATGATATTCTAGATGTCTGGGTGGAATATTATGTATACAATCCTCCCTCAGCATCAGGGGGTTAGTTCCAGGACTCCTCAAGTATACAAAATCTCAGGTTGCTCTAGGTGCATAGCATTTGCACATTACCTATATTTGCATATAGGCTGCAGCATGGTATGCCTACACATCACTTCTTTGCAGGGATTCAGTGTAGTGTTCAGTGCAAGGCCAATTCAAGTTTCGCTTTTTGGAAATTTCTATGATTTGTTTTCCTCGAAAATGTTTTCTCTGTGGCTGATTGCGTCCTCAGATGCAAAATGCATGGTTATGGAGGGTTATATCATATAGACGCACATATATAAATAAATACATACATTTATGCATATGCATATGTATATTTTCCCTTCTTAACAACTACCATGTTTTAAGTTGCCATTATTTGCTTTTTTCTGCTTCTGATTATATTTATCATTAGAAATATTGCCATTAAAGGAAAATTTCACTATCTACTCTTATATATGTAAAATAATTGAACTTCTTTCCATTTTCTCAGCATGTTCAAACTTCTCCTTTGACCTCCATGAACAACAACAACAAAAAAAATAAGGACTTACCTTATGCTTCTGTCACAACTGCTTTTTTGGCTCTTTGCTCTCTTCCACCATGCTCTCTGATCTGATAACACTCAGTGCTTCAAAGATCATTTCCATGGATACTTCTTTACTGACTTTGCATTCATTTTGGCAAATATGTCCATTCCTATGGTTTCAGATATTACTCCTGGTATTTTTTCTAAGCCTCACATCTATGTAATTTCATCTCTCTTCTTCACTATTACCATCATCTTTGAGGTTTATTTCCGTTTACAACTAGAAAGTGATAGAGAACATGACACAAACAAACATAATTAAAGAGGGATAAACTTGTTAAGATGCACACATTGCATCTTCAAGTATTAATTTTATATAAATTACAACTAAAAGTTTTGCTCCAGTTTATGTATCATTTGGCATATAGCTTAGGATAGTTTTAAATTTTCTCCAAATATTTTATTTTGATGTTATTTTATGTTAAAAATATGGTTTATATCCTTTCACTATATCTCAGTAATTAATAGGTTAAAAATATCTTGGCATGCAAACTAAATTCTTAGTTTTTGCAAATTCAACTATTTCATAAAAATCTCTGATGTAGAATGTGGAGTCAATTCTAAGACTGAAAATGTGTGATTAAAGCATCCAAAGCTTTAGATAATAGCATGAATGGCTAAAGTAATACACATAATTTTTGTATATACTTTTTTTTATAATCCACATTACACTGTAGGATATAATGCATATCTCCTGATGGGGAATGATTTTCTTAAGCAATGATTGTATTTGGATTTTCTTACCCAAAATGTCTTGGTTTATTTATACCTAGTCCTACATTAACATTTAAATCAAACAAAAAGATTTATTGTTACATCATTAAAATTATTGTTACCATTTATTAAAAAGCTATAAACATTGTCAATTATAGTAATTCTCACTAAAAACTTTCAAGTTTGGTGTCATTCAATATTGAGAGTATGCCTAGAAAATATTCAAAAGTATTTTCTAGCATGAATATATGAAAACAGACTACATTTTTAAAACTAAGTCTTATACCCAATGAGAGAAAAGAAAATAAGAAATAACAGTACAAAAAATTTCTTTTAAATAATAATGTTGGGGATAATAAAAATGACTCAAATACAGCCTTGTACCCATTCCTTGTAGTTATTGGTTTAAGGACATCTACTTTAGTTATTGTTCTAATTAAGTTCTGCTATAACAGAAACTCATTTTCTATTATCTTGATTATTTTATTGAGAAAGCTAAATGGCTTGGCTCTTTGCTAGACTGTTGGCATTCAGGCCATGCAATGTAGACTGGGTAAATACAAACTTTTCATCAAATAATAGAGTCCATGGGTTTTTTGTGATATATAAATAGATAGATAGATAGATCTATATGCCATATCTATCTATATGCCATACTATCACAAGTAATTAGAGAAAATGATATTCTCTAGGTGGTTAATTTTGTAAATTTTACTGAATGTTTTAATTTCAGCATTTATTCAAGTAAAACAAACCTATCATTATGGCTTATTATCTTCTTTAAAGAAAATAAGTAAATGACTTACGCTGAGGTTTCAAAATCTGTCAAAGTTAAACTTGGTAGAATTCAAACTAGACCTCTTAGCAGCCATGCCCAATCTATGTTATCATTCTATGCCCTAAACAGGAAAACAACACTCTTGCAAATTTTGAAACCCAAAATGAGATGCCGTCAAGCTAAAGAGGATTGGAAACCTCTGCAGTAGGATCAGGAGGAGGGCCTATGCAAGGTTTCTGGGGAGCTGAGGAAGGTAATCAGAGGCCAAGATCAGAACTCAAGGACTGTTTAGGCAGTGAAGGGAAGCTGTGGTAAATCAGGTAAATAAATAATTTTACTAAATCCAGAGGGATCCCTGTCCTCAATCATTCAATCCTGCTCGAATATTTGACTCAATACAACCTGCCACCACTTTACGTTGTTTTTCTGTACCCTTAACAATTTGCAGATAATTGTTTCCTGCACCAGTATGTCAGACACTAAAGATAGACTCACAGCTCTAGCATTAAAACAAAACATCTGTTGCAAAAAATAAAGTTGCTTTTTTTTTTCTCTACAGAGTTAAGATCTATAGTGAGAGAATCTTAGAAATTGTATTTTTATTTCTTAATAAGAAGTGAAAACAATACTAATGTCTTACTTGAGGGAAAATGGGTATATACCAATAAATAATGAATCAATAAATTACATAAAATTAGACCTTAAATTTGGTCAGTAGTTTTAATTAATATATGAATTCCTTAAGGATTCTACTCAACGGAATCTAGAAAACTATCTGGCAATGACTAATCAGTCATGAATGATTCTACTAAACTAGCCCAATTACTCCTAATTTTTCAGGAAAAAAATCTGTTCTTGCACAAATGACATCATTGGAAAATAGTAAAGATGTGAGAGGATATCTAACATTCTAACTTACAAAACCGAAATAAATGTAGAGTAGGAAAACTGATTCACATATGTGATGCATAACATCTAAGGAATGCATAAAACAGGTTTATTTAATGGAACTGGTCAAAATAATTGACATTAATTCCTGAATCTGAATTTTACCTAGTCCTTCATTTTGGCAATAATCTATTTTATTTATTTATTTGTTTGTTTGTTTGTTTGTTTTGTTTTTTTAATGTAAGTTCAATCTATTCAAGCATTTTCATAATGATTCCAAACTTACTTACTCTGGATAAATAAATCAGTCATAGTATAATTCAAAAGATGATCTTTAGTCTTAATCTTCTCTGTTCCAATTTTTAAAACATTGATTCTACATATCAGTGCAAAACATGAGAACTGACATACATTTCATTAGTAATAGCCATACACTATTTATGGAAGAAAGGGAGACGAAGCAGTCATCCAAAATATTCTCTCTGCTTCCCTGATGGCTCCTGATGTTGACATGTCAATTCTTCAAATTTTTCATCATTGGCGATACATAAATATGAGGACAGGGTGAGGCCTGCATGTCTTCACAAGATTCCTAAGGATCCTCAGATCTTAAGGCTAAGTGCTCATCACCTGACAGTTAACCAGATAGCTAAAAGCCACATCTATCTCTTTGCCAGTTCCAAGTGGATAGATGGGTAAGGCATCACCCTTTCCCCACAGATGTGTCTGCTTACTCCTTAGAGGAACATAACATCTACTCACTCGATTCACAAAATATTCATTGAGAGAATATTCTATAGCAGACATTGCACTAGGACTGGCATACAGTGGAGAACAAGATAGTAAAGGTACTGTTAATATGAAGCATTCAATTGAGGGAGAAAGAAAATAATCCAAACTTTATAAATATATAAGTAAAAGATTGATGAGAGCTATGTTGAATAATAAAACAAAATGATTTTGTACAGACAGACAAGGTATTTATATTTAGAGGTCAAAGGATATGTTCTTAAACCGTAGTCTGAAAAGTAATGAGAATCTACACATCTAACATCCAGAGGGAGCATTCCAAGCACAAGCAACAGACATCACAAAGACCAAAACTTGTAGAAGTTGCTCAGCAAAGTTGAGGAACCAAAAGATGTCCAGGATAACTGAAAAATGACATATGTAACAAACATCTCTTATGCTTTTCTCCCATTTGTCTGCATTACCCACATTTGAATACACACATTGCTGTGGCATCCCGCTCTGCACAGGTGTAACCCTACCTCAGCGTTGTTTTAGCTCCACTACCAGCACTAGCTTTCTTTTCCAGTGGTATTCTGGTATTCTAACAAGATGGTATTGAACACCTGCAAGAAACCTTGGGCGTCATGCATATGCATGTTGCAGCAAAGGGCTGAGGCCCAGTAGGTAGAGACCGAGCACTATATTTATTTAGTTTCCTCAAAAAAAAAAAGAAAAAAAAAAAGAAAGAAAGGAAGGAAGAAAGAAAGAAAACTCTCTGCTTGCTTCTCTACCTTTGCCCTCCTCTTTCTACTAATCTTCACCTCATCCCAAATACAAGGAAGAAAAATAGATTCGTGTGGTTTAAATTTTCTTTTACATGTTATGCTATGTCGTATATATAATTACTTTAGAATCAGTATTTTCGTTGGTTTTTGATTTTGAGGTGCCATGTAGAAGGAAAAGTCAACATTCTCTTTTGTATTTCAAGTTAGTTGTCTGCTCCAGATTAATAATCTACATACCTTCCTGTGTGAATGATGTAGGTAGATATGGGAGGTATTCTATGCCATCGGAAACAGGTAAATAAGGATGTCCCTGTTGCTACCATCTTTCAGCCCCTCTCATCATGAGGGACTGGAACCCCAGAATGGTAGGTACATGAGGAACAGGGTTTGAGATCAAGGACAATGTTAAGAGGAAGACAACTATGAAAGACTTTGGCTAGCTGGAGGATACTGTGAGCTGATGAGTGAAAACATTTGGTCTTTAATCTTTTGAGAATTTGGGAAATTGTTGTGTTTTCACTTGCTCTGGGAAACAAAGGATTCTTTGGAGTTTGCCACTGCTTTTGAATAGGGAAAATATGTTTCAGTCATTGTGTTATATGCTCTGTAGGCATTATATCATTTATTCTATTCTAGATCATTTTAGTATTATTTTCTGTATTTTATACTTGATGAACATGAGGGAGAATTGCTCCACATCCTAAGTGTATAGAAATAAACATCTGAAGGTAGGGCTCGGAGGTGTGAAGCATTACATGGCAGCTTTGCATTTAAGGTCAGGGATGCCACAGAAAGCAGCTTCGGTCATTCCTTTATATTGTTCTTTCTTCATCCTTATAAAGAAAATGAATTCAGAGAGATCTGAACATTTTAGCTGGGTGAGAAAGTCTCTTGCTACCTATATTTCAGTAAAATAAATGTAGTGAAGAAAGTACTGAAAGCTTAAAATCCCCAATACATGCTGCAATTTAAAATGTTAAAAAGGAGTTAAGAATGATATTATCTTATTTTTCTAAATTTACATATATAAATATAAATTGAAAATTTTAAAAAATGGGTAAAAATATATTATAAAATAAAAACAACACAAGTCAAGTATAGAGATAATATTGAACTGAAGATACCTTTTACCTTGGATCACAGTATTTGTTGAGGAGTGCTATATCATTAATCTAATATCACATGGTACTTCTTCCCTATGCTTCTAAAATTATGGATGTATAGAAAAACGAATTCCCAAAGTCACAACTTTAATTATACAGGAAAATATAGAAAAGCCTGAAGTTGAAATTAGTCTTGTAGCAAGATATGATATTGCATGATTAATTTCAATTCTTCGGTGTGGGTTTAGGTAAACCTTTTCTAGCATGATATTTGCACAGTATCTAATGACTAAGTTATCACAAATGAGACTGATATTCATTTACAAATGGGTTCTATGGAGAGTATTGTTTTTACCCTTTAATTAATTTCAATGAGAGATCATTAGCTTTGCTCTTGTGAGCAAACCTATCAGAAAATTCGCTTTCCCAATAGTATCCAGCCAAGATATTTTAATCATAATCCTTTCAAGAAATGTCACTAACATGGCAAGTCAGGCATCCATCACTGTTCTGTTGGGTCTTTATGTGGATAAAACTTGTCTTTAGTCTGCAGATGGCTCTTTAATCTTATAATGGTTCAGAATTGTACAACTATACTCTGTTTTTAGACTTTTTACTGGAAGAAAAATCTACCCGAATCCCTTATTTTATTAACCCATTTTGCTAGATAGATGAAAGTTTTGAAAATAATAAGGCAGAATTTCTATTACTTTATATAATGACACAATTCTCCTACAGCTCTTGTGATTTCAGTACCCATAGAGATTAGAACACTTATTTTACAGTTGTCATTGTGCAAGTTTAAAGCACAGTGTTACTCTCATTATATTTGACATAGAAATTCTTATAAAAATATGTTTATAAACCTATTTTTATAAATATTGCAAACAAACAGCTAGTTTTTTAAAAAATCTAGAATGTCATATTTTTATAATAGATCTAAGCTTTTAGTGACTATTATTTTTTTTTTTTAATTTCTGCAAACATCCCAGAATCTTACAATTGAGTCACTTTTCAGGGCCTTTTACTTCATTATTTTTTCTCTCCTTTTTCTGTTCCTTTTATAAAAACAGCAGAAGTCTGTTTGGAGCCCCCCTGCATGGCACTGCTGCAGGGATTAAACTGTAGCAAGTTCAAAGAAAACAAGGAGAAGCCTTGGATTTATATAGATTCTTTTGAAGAGCTCAAAGTATGAGAAACCTGTCCCATGGTCAGGGGTAAGGTTACAAAGTGCAGAACATGCAGTCTCTGTATTCTTGTCAGCCTCTCATTCTTCTATACAATTCCAAAAAAGACCTTATTGAAAATGGCAGGTGGAATATCAGTCAAAGTCCTATCAGGAAACATATTTCTACTCAGATTTTTAAAATCTTTAACAAAGAAAATATTTACAGAAGTAAAGGCAGGGTTAAGAAAAAAAAAATTATGTTGAGGTACCCAGATCCTAAGATGCCTTTATTGGCCTTACACCAGAAGAAAAACACAGGAGAAAATCATGCTACTGAAAACCAGCCAGAGTCAGGACCAGAGAGGAAGGGCTGCCCTGGTTATGTGAGTAGACATATGTCTGGTTAGGTGAGTAGACATAACCACAGCCAGAAAGTGCTGTTCATAGCAAGAAGGTAGATAAGACTGTTCCTTCTCCTTTCCTCTGGTCCTTCCAACTAGTCCAACAAACTGTAAGGCAACCCATATGGGAGGGAGTGTGAGTGATACAGTCTGTAGAGGTCAGCCTCCATGGTCACAAGATAGATGGAGAATAAATGTGGAAGAGTGTAAAGGGAAAAAGCACAATTGTACCTTTTGCCATTTATCTTTTTACGTTTTCTTTTGCCAAAACTAAAACAAATAAAAATATCTATTTAATAGAATAGGCATAATTCTAAGTTATTATATCACTGCGAAATGATGTTGTTATACTGCTGTCACTAAAATGTAAAATTAGCCAGCTCCAGAACTCTTCACACCAGATGAAAAAACACTGAAGCAAGAGGGGAACAAAGGAGTAAATAATAATCAATATAAGATATACAATATAAAATATGCATAGCTGCTAAGTTGTGGGAGAATGTACAACAAATGAAAAATAAGAACACAGGTATAGATTAAGAAAATGTAGTCCTTTTATTTCACTTAATTGTACTTACAATTTTCTATATTCAGGTGTTTGTTTACTTATTTAAAATTGAATTTCATCTATGCTATCTAAAGGAGTATGTTTAGAGTTACTGAGTGTACTGCATACAATAAAACCATTTGAATATATTGTTTCTCTAATCTTTCATACTCTTTCTGCAGTGGTAGAGTCCCTCAATCTTGTTGACCATAAGCCAGTAGTAAATCCAGACTTCAATTAACCAAAAAAGCAAATTGTTTGACCTAAGAATTCATGCTAACACATTAAATTTTGAATGCCTGGTTTAAAAGATTCAATCCTGTCTAACCTCATATTTTTCTTCTTTGTAAAATCCTTTAGAATCCACTTCCACTATTGCTCCCCAAAGTCAGTTGCTAGAAATTAGAAAGGTTTGGTAGTCTCTTTGGTGTAGCTGTGTCTTCTTTGAAAGCCAAACTTAAAATTCTTTCTTTGGATCATGTTAAATCTCGAGTCTTATTAAATTGCCTGAACCCAGTGATGTTTAGGAAAAGTGGTTCTTGAAGAAAACAGCATTCTCCTGAAAAGTAAACTGACCATGATAAAATCTTTTAAAGTTCTTTATTAAAGGGAAAACTAGATTTAGATATTCAGCTTCTTCAACATCTGCCCAAATATCAACACCCTGTATCTCCAGGGTGATTCAACATCTAACTGACATGGCAGCTCTGCAGTCTGCACAATAAGATTTTTGTTCTCCAAGGATATACTAGACAAAAAGTGTTTTGGATTTTAAATACTTAACCAGGAACATCTAAAAAGTGCAAATGTAATGCTTAACAAAAATAAAACTGTAAAATGTTAAAGTATAAATAAAAAATGCATTTTTTTCTAATAATTAATTCTAATAACTTTATGTAGGGCTAATAATAAAGCCTAATTGGTCACTGAAACAATGTTATGTTGAAATTCTACCACTGGCATGTAATTGTTTTATATATAAGTAACTGGAATCTCTGAGGAAAACATAGAAAAATGAGGCTGAAAAATTAATCTCAGTGATATAATCAGTGAAAGTTACAATTAAGCAAAAAGTAAGAGCAGCGCCCTTTATATACTTTCCTTCTTAACAGAGCCTAGGTCAGTACATCTATGCCAAAATTTTATTGATTTCCCTGTGGTCCCACAGAAATAAGAGTAAGGGAAAATGAGAAGTAAATCTGGCCAGAGCTTTCCAACAAACATAGCTGATTCTTCAGCCTTGCTGGATATCTTCTTAAATACCATTCAAAACAAATGCATCTTAAACAGTCCATCTGGGAGAAGAAGGGTAAATATATGTTCTGGCACTGTGCAAGTCCCTGTCTCTCATTTGACAAATTTCATCCCCCATACTTCCAGACCTGCTGGTGGAATATTTCCATATTTATCCCCATAAAGTCAGAGGCCATGGATACTGTAATTAATTGCTTAAATCATAAGCTTAAAACATAATTTATTGTTTTTTGTTTCTTTTCATACTTTAATACAGAAACAAAGAGAAATGTCTGAGTGAATCTTCTTAGTTTTAGATGTAATTCTCAAAGAACTTCATAGTATAAAAGCACCTTTATCTGTTGATAATCAGCATTAATTTTATCGGCTAGTAGAATAGACCCAAAGTGACCAAACAGTAGTTTAAGCCTTTAGCTCAGTGGAACCCTTTTTCTACCCCTTGGTGAATGCATTGACCTTCTGGAAATTAAGGTCTTCAACTCAGAAGAGCTTGAGTTTAGGAGACAAAAAGCACACATTATACAGTTGACTTACGTAAGTGATGGTAAAATGGTTAATTCTATCTCCCTCCATCGCTCTTTTTAATAATGTATTATAACTACTAAATGAACAGTGTCACACAATTCTTAGTTTGATTTGTATGCTACATCTTAGAAAACACTGCTTAAATCCCAAAGTATAGATGTCTCTCTAACTGGCACCTTAACTGAGCCTTCATCGAGCTATTACATCATTGTATCAAGCCAATTATCTCTTTGTTTTGGAAAACACTGACTTCTGTGGTCAAGAACCCATTGTCTCACTGAGTTTGAAATAAAATCAGTGCATTAGTCTAATTGCATCTGTGTCATAAGATGTCTATAGATCAGACATAAACACTTTGATAATAGTACTAATGAAAACATTTCAAATTAGGAAGAAAAATTCTACATCTGGAATATGCATTGACTGCTATAAGAATATATTGTTTTAACTTCCAAGGTGGAAGTGATTAATTCAAGCAACTTGACATCAGGTAGCTGAATCATATCAACAAAGAATGGTGCTAAGTTATAATTGTAGGACTGATGGATTTAGCACATAAAAATGTAGGATACCCAGTCAAATTTGATTTCAGACATACAGCACACATTATTTTAGTATAAATATGTTCAATGCAATATCTGGGACATACTTATACTAAAAACACAGTTGTTTATTTAGAATTAATATTTAAATCAATCAACATTCCATATTTTATCTGGCAACTCCAGCTGGTATTTGATTAGATATTCTAAAATGTCAGTAACAAGTATTGATGACAGAGTACTGGGATGTGGAATCAATAGCATCTATCATTGTCAAATGGTCATCTTACTAATTAGCCCCATTGGATAAGCACTGGAGTTACATATCATAGAGACTAGCTCTCATCCATGAGACAAGGCATCCTATACAAGACTGGTGACATAATTTGTGATGCCCAGTGCGAAATAAAAACTTAGAGCCCTTATTCAAAACTTTCTATGAATTTCAAGGTGGTAACCATAGAGCATCAAACCAAGTGTAGATCTTTCTGTATGAAGAATCATGTGTGACTATACAAGTAAATACATCCATGAAGCTGGCCCTATTCCTGTCTACATAATTTTTGAGATTTTCTTTTAGAGTGGTCTGTGTTGGGCATTAATATTAGACAAAAAATGTACATTTTATACTCATTCCCATAAGTCCAACTCTTCCTCAAACTTCTTTGATTGGATAGCCCAGTATTTTTCTTTACTGGCCCCTAATCAAATTAGTGAAGCTATTCATCACCTCCTTATCATGCACATCTGTACTTCAAGTTGTCTCTCCCCTCACTCTAATTTGATGACCAAGTTTATGACTCCTAGCTCTTTGCCCAGTGGAAAAATTTCTCAACCATCATTTAATGTCACCAATGAGAGGGGCTATTAAACGGCAGAATTTATTTCTAGCTAGTGCCAATGTATTGCACTAACCCATTTCTTAATTAAGGACAAGGCATTTTTTTCCCTGTCAGCTGGTCATAAGAAATCCTCAATGAGACCAAGAATGTGAATTGAAAGAAAAGAACAGAGGAAAGTTACGTAGACGTCTGGGCCACCTGTTTATATAATTTACTATGATTTTGGAATGTTTTTGAGCCTGGGCTGTAATGCATGACTTCTATCACACAATGGGTTGCAGTTGGCTCTGCACAACTTTATGAATTGATAGATATGCATTGGGGGTTTCAGTCACTTACTGTCTTTACTACAATGTAGTAGCATATCAAGAGATGATTTTTAAAGAGAGAAAAAAAACTAGCTATGAAAGACATTCCCTTGCTCTAAAATGCTAGGATTTTGTGCTCTCTCTTACCTAACCTTTTCAATGACTCTACACAGAATTCTTATCCACTATGCATACCTCAAACAATTATCCAACAAATGAAGCTTAGTGACAATCCCAAATGTGCTGTCTCCAAAACCCAAAGAGCCTCACCAAACATTGTGCCTCTTTCTTGAACATTGGAACTGAGAGATGCAAAAATTTGTCCTTTATCATAAAAAAGCATATCCTAGCATATCACAGACCACAGGATTCTTAAATATTTTATCTTTGTGAATGGCCACTAAATCTGCTAAGTTTATCTTCCAACCTCTGACACACATTTATCTAAATCATTTGGAATATTTGACACTCCGTGTTCATTGGATCCAATTAATATGATGTGATCAATATATTGGACTAATGGAAAATCCAGTGAAATGCAAAGATGATCAAAGTCTCCGCAGACTAAACTGTAAAACAAAGGAATTTTTATTGCCTTGAGGCAAGACAATGAGTATGTACTGCTGTCCATTCCTGGTAACCATTAATTACATTCATTTCTCCCTACTGATAAATATCAAGACATACTTATTTACCAATTCACTACTCACATAATCAAGTGCCAGGAATTTTGTTGGTCTGTTTTAGTAAAAGCTACCATACCTGGAGTAGCAGCTGCAATTAGAGATATTTGGTTAAGTTTAGAGATATCCACCTTCATCCTTTGGGCTTGTGCAGAAACCAGACAGGCAATTAAATGGGAGATGTGGTCAGTGCAACTACACCAGCAGCCTTCAAGTATTTGTTAGTATTACTAATCACTGTTTCCCAAGAGATGTGTTATTGCTGCTGATTTTCCATGTTGATGAAGTAGAGAGGCTTATTGGGGCTTTATGTAGTCCTTACCCTAATAACTCTTACTCTACAGAACAGAGAATAAATAAAGTTTTAGAAGTTTTAACATATCAATTTCAATTTATTAAATTTTGGCCCAGGGGAATTAACCAAAGTTGTGTTGGTGGCCCTTATGGCTAAATTGTGGGAGGGAAAAAAAAGGTAAAATTTTTATCACATGGCTTCTGTAAGCTCCTACACTTACTGGAGAACTATTATAGTATTTCATGGTCCCTGGCGCCAGCAAAGACTATCAAATGTTTCTTTGAAAATTTTGGCATTTTTCTTTCTTTCTACTAATTATGCTAGAAAATGCCTGCATGTCCTTTAGGGTTATAGTATTCTTCCTCAAAGGGATTTAATATCAATTTCAAATAATCTAAATAGGTAGATTTAGATTTAAGGACTATATTAAATCTGGAAACTTGCGAAAAAGATAATACTTTCATCTTTCATTGGCATAGCACTCAACAGCTGCTGAGCTCGATGATACAAATCAAGATACACCATAATGATTGTCTATTTCTCTTTTAGGAAAACCATGACTATTTAGGCATCATCACATAGCCCCGAAGGTCAAGTTATGATGATAGATGCTTAGGTCATGCTTACCCATTATAATAATTTACTCTCCTTGCCTCTGAAGGCTAAGTGTTTCTACATAGACTCCGCCATTTCAAAATCCCACCACATTCATTACTAGGTAGTATATGACATATCCTCCTGACAATTACACTGTGTACCATCAAGAGTCTCAGAGACTCTTGTTGATATTTGCCCTTATCAGTGGATTCCTTAGTGCTTTAAGTAAAAAGAGTGTTCTTTGGACACTCCAAAGAATATAACCAGGTAGTAGGTTATCTTGTCTTATATAACAAATTTATGAAACTTTCACTGGGTTCAGTTCAAGTATCACATATGGCTACTAGGGTGGTCAAAGACTAAAGGAACCAATTTTTTTTATAGAGTTGGCTCTAAGGAGGTATCAGTAATCTAGTATAGTGTGTCCAAGATTTTGTGGCAGGCTAAATTTGAATTTCCAGTTAGAAAACTATTCAAAGAAATCTAGTTGAAGAGGTTGGGCATGGAAATATGTTTAAGTTTTGAGAATACGTAGAGAGTGGGGATGTGTTCATGTGGTTTTAGGAAACAATTTCAGTTGAGGTCCAGTCAGTTCTCTGTATGAGAAGGAGAAAGAAAAAAGTTGGCAAAATAAGTTTCCAGGGAAGGAAATGACTAAATAAATCCTCATGTCAAAGACTTAACCAAGTGGACTTTAATCAAAGACTTAAACCAATAGGTTTAAGGCAATTTTCCAAATTATACAAAGATACAGATTGTTAATGAGGAAAGGAAAACAAAAGCCATGTGATAACAGTCATACAAAGTATCAACGAAGCAAACATTTTTATCAGGACCATCTAACTAACAATAGCCCATAAATTTAATCTAGACCAAAAATAACAATAATATTTTTGAACTTTACATACTGATGATAATGAAATTCTAAAGCTCTTCTATTTCAGGAACTTTGTTGGCAATTATAGAACAAGACTAACATATTTTTGCAAGTCTAAAACTGTCAGAAACTAATAAAATACTTCCTGCTCCTTAGTTTTGCTTATACAAGTGCTTCTCTGAAAGAAAATTAAGCAAAAATATGAAATCATGTCTTGCCAAAAGGAGAAACATACATTTTTCTAATATGTCCTTTGATATTTTATTTATATATGAACACACACTGTGCTAGAATTTAAAAAGAAAAAATAAACTTCTAAATACATTTTAATAGCTCTATCATTTTCCAGGGTCTGATGTAAAACAATGTATAAAATATTAATGTACTTTTTCTTTTTAATAAATGTTTAGCTATATGTATACCATACGAATAAATGTTGATAGTACTATTTAGTTTCCAGAGGTTTTAAGAAAGTTAGATAATAACTAATATATAAATATAAAATTATCATAAAATTTTAAAATAATACTAACAAATAATATTTGAAATTTCAGCATTTGAGCTTGCAGTGACTCACCTTTGTTTTGAGATACTATTGTTCACACATAATTAAGATAGCTTTAAAAAAAAAGATTTCCATTTTTAATTACCAGAATAAACTTAAAGAACCCTAGAATTTTAAATTCTACTTTAAAAAGTACCTGTTTGGGTAAAACATGATTCAAAATGATCAGTTCGACCTGTTCTTCATGTAGGCAGCATATGTGACTGCTTATTTGAAGGCTGGCATGTCTCTATTTTACCTTCCCACCTTTTTTGTCACCAACATCACTAACAAGAAAGACTACCAGCCCAACTGTGTCATTCTGAACAGAAGTGAAACAAAGTGTGTCAGATAAATATCACAAACATTACTAATGAATTGACAGACTTAACAAAGGAGTAGAGAGTCAGTGATGGGCATTTTGGGGAAATATTTATATATTTCATCTCTTCACTGTGCTTCAGGCACTCTGGATAATTTTCTCTGATCTATCTTCTTAATTAAGTCTTCAACTTTGTCAAATTTTCTGTCAAAATCATCCATAGCATTCTTTAATTTTAAAGATAATATTTTCATTTCTATTAGTTCTGCTGGCATCTCATTCAAGTCTGTTTTTTTTAGTGTCTGATTCTCAGCTAATTTTTAAATGTTAATAAAAATATTTAATCACTTTATATATACATATTTAATGGTCTTACTTATTAAAAGTTCTTTAGATGCTATTTCTACTTTCAGGGTGTCTTCTGTCTTTTCCATTGTATAATAGATTGTTCTACAAAAAATAAATTACACAGTGATTGCTCACGAACTTGGGATTAAGTTTTCAGTAGAATTGGCAGGGGCATGTTGGTTTTGGGAGAGAAAGATGTCTCCAATGATTTTAGCCTGACTAATTTTATGTGGCAATTGCCATTTACTATAGTAAGGAAGAAATAGGGACTAGGACCAGTGTAAAGAGAGGAAATAGAAATTTCAATTTTTGAATAAATACTAATGAAAATTTAAGCAATTTGAGTACAAGTCTGAGCCAATTTTTACAATGACCCTCCACTAATTGAAGCAATTTACATATGTTGTGCTCCTTGTGACTTAAAAAAATTAACTAATAAATATACTTAAATTAAGAAATAAATATAACTATGGGTGTAAAAGAGAGTCCTTTTTGTATATCTGTTTTCAGCAGGAATAAAACAGTCAAAAATTTTGAAATATGAAGAATGCCTTAGAATTAGTTAAAACTAGTGCCCAACTTGACAAGTGTTTTCAACAGGCTGAGAATAACACTTAAGGATTAAAATTAGGACACCTTACTTGAGTAAAATATATGAAAAAAACATTTAAAATAAAATACTCAAGTTTTATCAAGTGGTGAATATTGAGGGATGAAGGAGTCTTTTTATCTTCCCAAAGATTAGGAAATTTCACTGTATTTAAACTAGCCAGAGTGGATTACATTCTTTGCAACAGACCCTAAAGAAGATACCTCTCAAAGGGGGAGTTCTCATGAAATAAAATTCTGAAATTTGGGAAAATGGTTTTAACAGGAAATCTGTCTGTGATTGTTATATTCACAAAGTCTTTATATTCAGAGGAAGTATGCAAGGATACGTATGTTTGAGAACAACCCCATCTGTATTAGTCAGAGTTCTCCAGAGAAACAGAACTAAGAGGATATAGATAGAGTTATAGGTATATAAGAGGAAATTTTTTATGGGAATTGATTTTTGTGATTATAGTGGCTGAGAAGTCTCAATATGTAACATTTGCAAGCTGGAGGACCAGGAGGGCTGGTGGTAAAATTAATTCTAAGTTCAAAGGCCTGAGAATTTGAGAGGGGTCAGATGATAGTGTAAATCAAATGTATAAAGGAGTTCAAAGGGCCAAGAACCATGAGCTCCAAAGTTGAGGGAAAGATGGATGTCTTAGCTCAGACGAGATTTTGCCCCTCCTCCACCTTTTTATTCTATTCTGGTTCTCAGTGAATTAAGGATGTTCCCCACATTGGTGAAGCTGGATCTCTTTACACAGTCTGCTGATTCAGATGCTAATCCCCCTCACAGACACATCCAGAAATAATGTTTTCCCAGCTATCAGGGCATGCCTTAGCCTGCCCAGTCAAGTTGACATATAAAAGTAACTACCATACCATCTGAATACAGAAATTCAATAAGAATAGGCATAAGAAATTAACAAATACATTTTTCATCAGTCAGAGACAACAGAGTGGTACAAAAGCCCATAGAAGCAAGAGTGACTTAGATTACACAGAAGTAAAATTGAATGAAGCTTGAACATTAACCATGATAATTCTGTTTGTGTGAGGGCCCTGTTTTTGTGCAGATAGACATCCACTTTAAGCTCAGGGAGATCTATTGTAACTGGACAGGAGTAAGCTATTCTCCCAATTTAACAGTTTGATTTTATACCAGCATATATACTTGGAAAGGCCCTCAAGTAGCAGGCAAATGTGAGAGCCAAAACCAGCCAGGAGATAAAGTGTGGTGCATTCTAGGAAAAAAAAGGAAAGATGGATTCCCAGCTATGTTAATACAAACTTAATCTTTTATAAAGTTTACTAATTCTTACCTGCACAATATGAAATATATTCCACACAATTTTTAAAATATATTTTAAAAATATATTTGTTATTTATTTGTGAAATAAAAAGAATTATAAATGATTACAAATTTCACATACATAGGTTAAAGAATAAACCATCATACTCAACAGATTTTGTGCATGAATGAATCTTTACTTAAACACCTTTCATTAGGGGTAGTTTAAAATATGTAACTCTGATAATATGACATGATTTCTAAATTTGAGTATGTTTGTCAAATCACTCAACCATTTAGAAGAATGGCTAATGATTTCTTGCTTAAATGTGCAATAAATTTACTAAGGATATGAAACTTAACAACCACAAATAGAAACATTCTTTGACAGAAAAATAAATGACTAATGTACTTGAAAATGAATACATACTTAATCAATTTGCTGTAGATTTAGTTGTGTTGCATTCAGCAGGAAGTTGTCACAGAGCAATGAAGCTGGCACACAGATGGCCCAACTTTTCAAAGGCACAAAAATCTATCCATCCATTGCAGCAAATAATCACTTTCTTCTAATTAGTTTCTCGAGGATTTCTGAGTTAGTTATTTTCCATCTAGAAAAAAATATGCATTCATATTTTTCTTAAACTTTAAAAATTATATTAAACTACTTTTAATCATAGTTATTACTTAATTGACATAATAAAATAACTTGAATATTATTTAATTCATTTGATCTTCAGTTTAGTCCTGAAAGGTGGTTAAAAAGAGTTTTATTATATACTGATATATTACAAAACTGACCCAGAAAGATAAAATTATTTGCTTAATATTCTTCAACTTATAAATTGCCAACTTGGAATTAAAATTTAAATTATTTGATTAAAAATCATAGTAAACCATTTTGCTATAGATATTGCTATTCAACAAATCAATAAATCTGTGCTTAAATGTGAGCAAAATTTGCTTAATATTAGTTTAAATAAACCAATTAAAATAATTCAATTTGATTAAAAAATCGATCTAACATTTGGTCTCATAAATAGCAAGATGATTTGTACATTTTTTCAATTATGACTTTACAAAATTTCAGCTTAGGAAAAATTAGAGCCACAAAGAATCTAGAAGAAAGGATGAAATCACAACATATCTGTACCTTGTCCATAAGATAGTTAAAGACTTCCATTAGCTAGTTATGGTAACCTTGAAAATGTTATTATGCCTTATTTGAGTAAACAAAAGAAAGAGTTGGGCTACACAATAAAAATGAATAGAATGAGAAAACTATTGACACTGCACAACCTGAGAACTTCAAGAATATCTAATGGTAAGGCAATTTTATTCTAACGGTTATTTAGGACAAGTTGTAAAAGAAAATTATTAGTATCACCTTTGCGCCTAAGCTTTCATTTCTTTAAAGTATCTAATTTATGACTTAAAAATAAGATATACTTGCTTTACAAGTCTATGTGGTTTGACATATTCTAAGATTTCTAGCTAGAATATTTTTACCTTAAGCTACACTTTTGAAAGACTCAGACTTTCCTTCTAAGCTCAGTAAAAACATTTCTGATTTATTCCCCAAACCTTCAATGCAATGCTCTTTCCTTGATGTATTTTAGCATTTTATACTATCTCCTATAATGGACATTGTGATAGAATGATTTATTGTTATTATTATTATTATCATTACTACTACTACTACTACTACTACTACTACTACTATTACTACTTTTATTGTTGTTCTATACTTTCTGTCCAGGTTGTGTATCAGCAAGAAAATTCTGAGTTCCAGATAAGTATAGCTCCCCATCCTTCTTGCCTTTGTCACTTCTAGGGTAAGTAAGACTATATTGCTTTGGATAGAAAAAAAAGAATGAAAACAAAATTGTACTTCATCATTGAATTAAATCAATTCTAAAACCCATCTTGCCTTGTATTTTAAATTTGTGTTAATGGATTTTTTGTTATATTCAGGCCAAAGCATCATAAAATGTAAACACTTAATGTTTCATAAATTATTCTTAGACTTATATGTATGATGTTAACCTATTATTAATTCACAACATCTCTATGAAATGATAGTTATTCCCAGTATTGTGATGAGGACACCAAGGCCTAGAATTGTTATAAGCTTGTCCAAAGATGCATACCTGTTAAGTGGCAAAGGCAGGATTCCAATTCAAGCAGTTTGGCGCAATATCCAGTCCTCTTAAGCAATATAATACATTGCTTCCATTAGCTTATGTTTTACTGTATGTATGTGTCTATGCCCCACTTTAATTATTTCAGTATAGAAAATTTTGTTATTGGTCTGTATTGGTCCATGTATCTGCAGCACTCAACATCATGCTTGGAATGTAATCAATCAAATATATCGTTATAGGCAATATGGGTCCTGTTTTTTCTGCAAGTGAAAAATTACCAAGTAATGTGATCTTATGGAATGTTTCCATGAAAAAAAAAAACAAAAAACAAAAAACAGTATTTTTAGAAACAAAGATTTTTAAAAATTTTTTTGAAGATTTTTGTCTTCCCTTTCCTAATGGCATCTGGCCTAAATATCCTTCATAGTTTCCACAGTGTCTTGAAAGACACTTTTAGTTTATAGAAAAATAACATTTAAATAACCTGTTTGTCAACTACTCACTCAAACCAATCCACTTGATAATCTATTTTTCAATTCAAAAAGCATTTTGTGTATATGTATCAACATAATTAGAACTCATCAATTTTGGAAAAGAATTATATTACAACAATTCTTTGTAGATGATAGCAATAATTTATTGCCTCAGAGTTAACATGCACATTGTGAGCAAGTATTATTTTCATAATTGACTTTTGCATCTTCATTTTATACTTTTAACTCATGCTTCCCTTAAATAGCAAAGAGATAAATAGTATAATATAGTAATTTATAATTGGATTGTAGCTCCATTTCCATCCTCCAATGCTCTTTCCAGTATCTCATCTTCATTTCTAGATGGTTTCAGTTTGTAGGTCTTGGAATAAACCCTGCTGCTTAGGGTACCTGTGACCATGTGTGACATAGCTCTGCAGAGAACCTTTCTCCACACCTGAGACACGTGTGGAACTTTGGTTATATGAATGAAGTACGATGACATCAGTTTCATCATGGAGGGAACTGGGTAAAAAGGACATGGTGTAGCTATGAGATGATAAGGCATAGTTGAAATTATATGAGCATTTGTTCCATAGACCCCAGAATAACTAAGCTTAATAAGGATATATAGCACACAGGTGAGAACTAAAAGGCTTTATAATCACTGATATGAATATTAGTGCTATTTGGGTCATTCCTGGTAATGTTCCACAAATAATTAAACAAATAATTACAATAATTTAGAAAATAATATAAGCAAGGTTGAGAATATAGTAGATAATAGATGCTCATAAAACATTAGGTTTCCCATTTTTCAATTGAAAAAAAAATAGCTATAAAACATCAACAACTACAAACTTATAAAGTATGTGTTTTTCATTAGAGGTTTATTCACAGAAGCATATGGAGTATTCAGACAAAAGACAGAGTTACATATCTGAAAGTCTTTACAATATAATTGAGATGCAAAATGATTATATGTAACAAATGCCTTTGCTGTAGAAAAATTATATTGATGCATGATCTTTACCCAGAGATCTTTGAGTTCCTAAATTGGCAGTAGATTATCTGCAGAGCCAATATTAGTTCAAAACTTTATTTATAAAATTGTCTCATCACTTATTTGGAAATTTTTCTATGTCAAAAATATTTATGAAGCCATGTTGTTAAGATAATTAATGCTTTATTTCCAAAAATATTGGAACCCATGGGCTTTTACAAGACACATTCAAGGAATGTATAATTTTCATCATTCCCAGACTGTAATGTGCAACATACTTTCTCTTTGAGAAGAATTAATGAAAACATATCTAGATTATGATTATGAACATCTGTCTTTGTTTATATTCATCTCAGCTTAATGCAGAAAATGTCAAAGAAAAAAATGTAGGGTGAAAATTGTGTATCTTTCAGTTTTACTTTCATTGCTTAGTACAAAGGGATAAAAAAAGGCATCGTGCTTCTTGTGTGGTAAGAATTTAGCTAATGGATGTATAAAGCAAACAGAGCTAAAAGGAAAGATTTACTTCATTCTGGACCATATGGATTTTGGTTTCTCTTGTTATATTTTGTTTTTGTTTTCGTTGTTGTTTAAATGATGCTTAATTTGAAATGGCTGGAATCTCTCCAAAATTTGGATCTGTACCAACACAAAACTTTGTCTTAAAACATACTACAATTTTGCTTATTCTCTTGCCAAACAAAAGTAGTCACACATGGTTGGATATCCCCAGGGAAGTCAGAGAACTGAAAATAAGAAAGAAAATATTTTTTATTCAAACTATTTTATCATTTTTATCCCTTTAAAATAATTAAAAAATAAGAAAATATATTAATAATAAACATGCACAGTGTTATCTCATATTATTCAATTTAATATTTAATATTTTAACAGTATATTTAAAATATTGAAGTGCCTCCTTTCATTATCAGGACAGATGAATCTCGGCACTCTTATTTTAATTAGATATTAGATTAATCTGTTTTAATTAATTTTTTTAATCAGATGCTAGATTTAGTCATATGTTGTCCAATAGTTGTTTCCTGACATATATGCTTCCAAAATTATATTGCATTTAATTGGATTTTTTCCAAATGAATATGAAATGCAGAGCTTAATTTATACTAGTTTACATAATTTATACTCAACCTAGAAGATGCAACCAAACTGTATTTTCAGTTGTATTGTCTCATTAACTTGCAATTCTTTCTTTTTCATAGATTTTAATGTCATAAACTTTCAGATTCCTCTGTTTAATTAATCATTAATAACAAAAATGCAGAGGAGGTAATTTTTAAACTCTTACATTGAAATTCAAGAAATTCAATATATTCTTCAAGATGGTTATGTTAATATTTAATACAATTTAAGTCATATATATAAATAGACAATGTTTTTATTTTAGAAATGATATGACGTTCTCTAGTGCAACATAAGATATTGACTCTTTTATACCGTTCCCAAGCACGCACTTCTCCTCCATTTAACCTACTAATATTACTATTTGCCACAGAGTTTACTTAAGACAATGCTTGGTGTTTATATTTCTGTGTCTATCTATCAACCTATAGTTAACAGCTGAGAGATGTTAATCAGCACTAACAGCAGAATGGTAGCATCGGCCTCACTTGGCAATTGTTTAGTTGAATTACTAGGTCTAGGGTATACCTCTAGATTTTTTTTTTTAATTTTTGGAGTGACATAATAAAATCATATATGCTTCAAGTGTACAATTGAATAATATATCATATTTATGTTGCATTGTGTGTTTACCACCCAAAGTTAAATTTCCTTCTGTCACCATACATTTGACCTCCTTCACCCCTACCTACTTCCCCGACTCCCCACTTTCCTCTGGTAACACTTATCCACTGTCCATGTCCATGAGTCTTTGTTTGTCATGTTCTTTTGTTGCTTTCAGTTTTATATCGCACATATAAGTAAATTCATATGGTTCTCAACTTTTTTCTGTCTGATTTGTTTCACATAGCATGATAATCTCAAGATTCATCCACATTGTCTCAAATGTCAGTAGTTCATCTTTCCTTATAGATGGGTAATATTCCATTGTATATATGTACGACCTCTTCTTTATCCAATCATCTATTGAAGAACACTCTATTGCTTCCATATCTTGACTAAGGTGAATAATGCTGCAGTGAACATTGGGGTACATATATCTTTGTGAATAAATGTTTTCAAGTTTTTTTTGGAGGGGGTAAATACCCAGAAGAGGGATTGATGGATAATATGGTAATTCTATTCTTAAATTTTTGAGGAACCTCCATACTTTTTTCCATAGTGGTTGTGCCAATTTACATTCCCACCAGCAGTGTATGAGGGTTCCTTTTCCCTGATAATCTCTCCAATACTTGTTATTTCTTGTCCTGTTGATGATAGCCATTCTAACAGGTGTGAAGTTGTACCTCATTGTGGTTTTGACTTGTATTTCTCTAATAGCTAGTGAAGTTGAGCATCTTTTCATGTCTGCTGGCCATTTCCATATCTTCCTAAGAAAAATGTCTGTTCAGGTCTTCTGCCCATTTTTTAATTGGATTGTTTTGTTCTTGTTGAGTCGTATGAGTTCTTCGTATATTTTGGATATTAGGCCCTTATTGGGAGCACTGTTTGCAAGTATCTTCTCCCATTCAGTTGGTTGCCTTTTTGTTTTGTTGATGATTTCTTTTGCTGTGCAGAAACTTTTTAGTTTGATATAATATATTCCCATTAATTTAATTTATTTTTATTTTCCTTCCCTTTGAGGTTAAATTCATAAAATCCTCTCTAAATCAAAGGTCCATGAGTTTAGTGCACCTATAGTTTGAATCAGCATCTACAATTCAACAAAAATTCTCTGGTGTGCTTTTGAAGATTCTGAGTCTGTAGATACTTGTAGGAGTTGAGATATTGTATTTCTAAAACTATCTCCAACTACCCTTTGTGGAAATAATGTTGGGAACCATGGTTATTTTTCATTTATTGTATAATTTTTTTTCTACAGTTAACATTTTCTCTTTTTTTGCTTCTTTTTTTCAATATATATCTCTAATTTATTCAGCCTCTACTTTCTACAGAACTCAACATTCCCTATGTAGTTAAACACACCAAATAATAAATCATTTTTCTCTCTCTCACACTTTAGGAAAAGGGCCTTGCAATTCTATATCCACCCTCCTGCTCTGATTTAGAATAGTTGATCTCTGTTTCAGACTCAACTGTAGGCCTAAGTCACCCTTAACTAATATGAGAGACTAGATTTGTGGGAGCTATAGATTTGTGGAACCCAGTGTGAAATGCATATATAGGAGACATTTTTTTAGTAGACTCTTTTTAGAGCAGTTTTAAGTTCACAGGAAAATTGAGCAAAGGTACAGAGATTTTCCATATTCCTTTTGCCTTCCTCAAGTATAGCCTACCTCATTATCAACATCCTCCACCAGAGTGACACTTTCATTACAATTGATGAACCTATACTGACAAATTATTGTAACCCAGATTTCATAGTTTGCATTGGGGTTCACTCTCAGTATTGTATATTCTATTGATTTGGACAGATATGTAATGTCAGGAACCCATCGTTACAGTATCATAAAAAGTTGCTTCACTGCCCTAAGAATCCTCTGTGTACCACCAATTTATCCCTTCCCTCGCCCTCCAATTCCTGGCAATGACTCATCTTTTTATTGTCTCCACATTTCTGCTTTATCTAGAACATCACATAGTTGTAATCGAAAAATGCTCAAAAATAAAATTATGGTTCCATGAAGCCCTGTCTTTCTCCTTCCTGAACAGCTTCTTCATAGGGATTTTTCTCTCTATTACCACAAGGTCACAAAAATGTTTGCAGCTCATCAGTAATCTGTGCAAAGCAAAGTGGTTTGGATAATATAATTTAGTATGCAAATTTTCATTTATTTTCTCTCTTTTTGTTATGACATTTATGTGCATCCCTATCTCTGGTGCTCTTAGGTGTAATGCCTCTTTTTTCCGTTCTCAAAACATAATCTCTATACTCTGCTTACAATGTAAAGAAAGTAAACATCTGACTATGAGGCCTGGGGGAAAAATGGTTTCTCCTTACATAAGATATCATCAAATACACGTATTTTGAATATGTTATAAATTGGCTTCAGGGTAAATGGTTCCAAAATTGCTATCTTTTCCAATTTTTCTCTTTACAACTGGCAATTCTCATTGGTGTCCACCACCAAACAGATATGTTAAAGGTGTTACATCAGGTATAATTAAAGAATGGCTTTCATCTTCCAGTGTATTGCTGTCATTTCTTATCTGTTTATAACCTTTCTGTTATTCTTTTTGAGCATTATTTTTTACGAAATATAATATTTTTGTTCTTTTACAAGTATAAGTCTTATCTCAACATAGGGGTGTTTATTTTTATTTTAATTTTCTAATATGCTTTCTGAATATTTTCCTGAAGTCAAAATGTGAAGATATAGGAATATTGAAAGACCGAGTGGTGTTGAGATTAATGTTTGAACACTCAAGATGATCAGTGATGTCATCTCACTATGGAAATGTATTGTTCACATTAGAAGGCAAAAAAAATAAAAATTCAAACTAATAGAAATATTAATTTGAATAAATTAAAGGATAATTTCCAACAGCACTCAGACTAATATTTTTTTCTTGCACTAACACTATGATTTCATCTGTTGTAAGTTTACGTGGTTTTCCTTAAAATTCTTTTAGTGGATCTTTTTGTTTTATACTGTTGTCTCATGGAATTTTAATAATAAGGATATATAACATTTTAACCTAAAATAAATTTATAATAAATAAATAGAAATCATTCCCTCTAATTATATTAAAATTTTGTCATTAATATGTAGTTTAGGTATAGTTTAAAATATAATGGAAATTTAATCATTTTAATAGAATTTAAAAATAAACAAAAACAAACAAAGTCAACACCATCATTCTGATTCTAATTGGGCAATATTCTTTTTATTATAATTATTAAAATTGTATGAATATTATTTTTCTATTTTTATTATAATGTTCAAATATCATTAAGTATTTTTAATGGAATCATCTGAAAGGATCATTTTAACCACTTTTTTATGTTGACTATATAGGATCAGTAGGGAAATATTCAAGAGCTGGTGCAATTGTTTTGTTGTTGTTGTTGTTTAGTAACTATGTTACCAGGCATGGCATGAATAAATATATTTATTTGCCATTTCTCAAATCCATATCTTAGTTTGCTATTTTGGAGTCATTTCCAAACACCTACAAAATTCATATTGTAAGTATTATTACATGTCATTAAAATTTTAGTTTAGTCTAGGATGTGTTTTATCCTTTACATAAATATTTAGCTATTATGTCTCAGCTCTGAATCTATTTTATACTTTGCTTTTTGATGCAGAACCTAAAACTCTGCAAAACACTTTTCTGCTTTTCCAGCTACTGCTCAACCAGGCACTATGAACAGAGGACACTAGAAGGAGACTTCAAAGCTAGAGAAGAAAGAAGGAACTTCTCCTTTTCTGTGTGCTTACTATTAATTTCTGCTCCAGTTATTATTGCTGCAGAACAAACCACCCTCAAAATATAATGGCAAGGAATTATGTTTTTCTAAATAGTGAATTAGTAGGTCAGGGATTCAGTATGAGCTCAGTTGGGGTTGTTTTCTATAATTTCAGTCAGCTACTGGCTAAGGCTGCTGTCATGTCATTATTCTATGGCGTGATTGGACCATCATCAAGGATGGCTTATTTTTTTACTAGAAGTCGAAGCTCAAATGGGCTGCCTACACCCTATACTGAACACAAGTGCTCCTCCCTTCACCATGGCAGTTTCAGAGGATGCAGAGTTTTTACATGGCGGATGATTTTTCCCACAACAGGTGTTCCAAGAGAAACAAGGGGGAGTAGGATTTTCACACCTAGCCTCAGAAATTACACATTATAACTTTTGATACTTTCTTGTGGTTACTGGTCTGATAATGATTCCATGGAATAGGATATAAACCTACCTTTCTATAAGAGGAGCATCCAAGAAGTCTGAGTCCTAGGACCATGGAGACACAGCACCTCACAGATCTGAGTTTCAGTTCTTCAAGGCCCCTCTTCCAAGCTTCAATATTTTAATAATCCCTAGCTCTTCCTTTTTATCCCCTAGTCCTAATTACTGAGAGATACCTCAGTAATTTTTATTTTTTTTACAGTTACTTAACTCAAAATTTAATATCAAGTTAAGAACTGTTAATACTAAATTTTCTAAGTTAAAATAACCATTGTGTTTTTTGTCTCCTCATTGAACACGATGCTACATATAGGAAAAAAGTATTTACCCTAATAAACTTAATAAAAAAATAAAAATTAAATTAAAAAAAGAAAAAAGTATTTAGAGACAAATGAAAATGACTAAGATAATTTAAAAAGTAAAATATTTCAAACTTTCCCTGAAAAATTTAATCATATCTAGATATAATGATATTTTAAAGAAAAAATCACTTTATTTTTATAAATTATAGCATTTTATCAGGGACTAACTATTGACTTATTTTTACTATGTTCAATTTCTGTTAGAATATTTTGGTCCTAAACTTTTTTTATATTAAAGCTTAATGTAGGTTATTATAGTGGCTAAAATATGGAAGTCAAAAATTAAATAATAATCCATTTACTTAAATAATTGTAGAATTTTTGGTAGTTATTCAGATGAAAATTTTCATTCTAATCACATATTTTTTTTATCATACTATTGGATAAAGAATGTTTGTTTTATATATATATATATATATTATACATACATGTGTATAACTGTGTACATATGACTCAAAAACACATACAGTGACACTTATTTCAATGAAGTATGCACAGTAGTACATATATAGCTTCTTTTTCTTGATAGGATTTGCCATTAAATAGTGTATGATTGATGTCCCTCAAATAGTGTTTAAGCATACAATTCTTCTGTTTACATGTTTGCTAAAATTAGTTTTTTCCCCATTTCTCGAAACATACCAATTCATAGTTTCTCCCAAACTCATTACTATCAATAAAATGTTTCCTGAATTTGGCACTTTCATGTTTCTTAATACTTTTTTTCCTCTAGAGTTTAAAATTCTTGGTAAACATTTGTCCTTGAATAGATCAATTTCTACTCTGAACCTAAATTGCCAGAACTTTTCAATTTCTTCTTTAGTCCCATCAAATATCACATTTTCTTTATCTATAACTTAAAAAAATTGTATGGTAGATTTTTTTTTTTTTTTTGCTTTTCTCTATCATCATTGAAATGATAAATTAAAATATATTTACAGGAAAAATGTGTGTGTGTATGTATGTGTGTGTGTGTGTGTGTGTGTGTGTGTGTGTATGTGTAATCATCACAGCCTAAGAACTAATAATAGCAAAATGCAATAAACTAAGATCCAAAATAATTGGGTTAGAATTCTTGTTTTCCACCTTACTAACTCTAAGACTAAGTTACTTAACCTCTTTGTCCTTTAGTTTCCTCAACATTAAAATGGTAATTAACTCATATAGTCATTAAGAAGTCATTAAATATGTTAATATATTTAAAGCAGTTAGAAATGTTTGGCACATACTAAGAGTTATAAAAACGTTAGCTATTATTGTGCCAACAAAGAAAGATCTACTTCTAAAGAGCAGTATCCCTAACAAATTGTTTTTTTGTAATCACTAAAATTAGATGATGTCATTATGTATTTTCGTAAAAGCAATTCTAATTGGGTTTTGAGAACAAGGAAGATGGTGCGTTAAAGAAACTTAATTTTAAAACATTTCTAAGAGTTAAACATCTTTCACCTATTTTACCCAATTAAATATTTACCATAAAAATATAAAAAGTAATGTATTTTTTTATATTCAGCAAATACTTTAAAAATAATCAAATAGTATTAACAAAAGATGAAAAAGCTAAGATTAGAAGAAGATGAAAATGACTTACTAGTTAAAGTCTGCATTAAATGATTATTTAAAATTATAAAAATATTTAATATCTTAAGTTTATTATAACCTACAGATAATGTAATATGTGGAAAATTTGATAATAAAATAAACCACATCCAAGTGTTGCATACTAAGCAACTATGCTTTTTAACTAAAAAGAAAATGAGAAATATATATATATAAATGAGAAAATATATTACTCAGTGATGAGTCACTAAATAAGATAAACCAATCAAAATAGCCAGTAGCTTATTAGTAAGAAACACGTGAAAGACTATTTTCTCATAATGAAAATGCAAATTCCATTATAACAAATCTGTTCTAGCAATATGTTGTTATTTTTCATAGCAGCTGCATTATTGAAAAAATGGCTTAGTTTCTGTGCAGAAATAACCAAGTGATTGAAAATCTCACTGAAAAGTCAGGAGACTGGAAACAACATTAATAATGTTTTAGTAAAAACCTACACAACACTTAAGTTTATTCCTCTTTAGTTTCTAGAAACTTCCATCATGCTGTTATTAAAAAGAATCATAACAGAGTCTACTCTACGAATACTTTACATGTTGAATTAAATACAAAATGGGGACCAGACTTGAGAATTCCCTGAGCAGACAAAACCATTTAAGCCAAGTAAGCAAAGCTAAGTCTAGCTTATTTCATGAACATAAGCAAAACTTAAGTTGTTTTTTGTAAATGCCTCTGACAATCATAAAAGCAACTTAAGTCATCTTCCTAAAACTGGTATGAAATCATCACTTTTAACCAACCCGTTGTTATTGGGAAACCACATTGTAATAACTAAACATTGTATGAGTAAACAGCGTCCTCATTTTCATTTTATAAGCTATACTGTAACTTCATGCCCCTGAGTTTCATATCAGTGCTTTATTTTTTAAAGTTCCCAGTTTGTGAACTATTCTTATATGTAAAACAAACTCCTATTAAATTCAATTTATTTATGTGGTGGTTTTAATTTGCTATTTCTGGATTTCTAACAAACACTTCCCTCAAAGTGTTTTAACCCAGAAGAAAAAAAAAAAAAAAAACCAAAAACCGTAAACAAGCATTATAAAAAATTTGGTTGAACTTTATAATAGAAGCATATAAATGTTACCCAACCACAAATTCAAGAGAACAGAATAGGAGAGTAGTAGAGCTTATTATTAAGTAATCCTATTGTTAAGTAGTAAAGAAAACAGAACATGGAAGTAGTAAAACCACATTTGCATTTCTGTGTTCCCACCAGATTCCAATAGGAAGCATGTCCTGGGGTGCTTTGTCACCTTAAGAGTTAAGACCAGACCCTCAAAAGATTCATGTTCTTTGATTTGAGTCTTCAGAGTCACATATTCAATCTTATATTCACAGGGAGAATTTACAGGAAATAGATAAGCTTACTTCTGACAGTAAGCTTTATTAATTTGCATGGACTAAAGGGAGAGCATGAGAATTTTAAGGATTTAGAGAAAGAAACATTAATCTTGACATATGGAAAATGGTATTAGAGCACATGGGAGTTATTAACAGTTTACAAGATAATAAGTGAAAGTAGAAGAAATTGGGGGAGGGGTTGTTTTACTTACCTTTAATTCCTTTAATTCTGTTATTCATAATCAACTTATTTGGTAGTGCCTATCCACTTAAATAACTGTTCTTTTTCCTTCCATAACACTGCTGCATTCCCAAAGCCCCTCTCTTTACTTACAATATAACGAATCATTCCTAGAAGAAGCCTTAGAACTTTTTCCAACATTTTTATCATTCAGTTATCTAGAAGATAAAGAAGAATTAATAAAAAGAGATCTAAAAGAAAGGGCCAGTTAAGTGGAAGGGAAAAGCAGGAAAGTAGTAAAAGTATAGTAAGAGGAGTACTTAAAAAATAAGTAGTTGATCTGCTAACCACAAGGAAGGTGAGGGTTCATCAACTGAGGATTGAACTATTAAACTGAATGGTAGGAAAAATAACCTAGTTTGACTGAATTATAACAACATTGGAGGTGAAGAAGTGAATCACTAAGTTGAAAATAATGTTTTGATTACATTTGCTAAAATGGGGAATAAAGAAATGGCTATTAGAGGGAGATATGAAATGAAAGATTTTCTTCTTTTAAGGCAGTTGTTTCTACAGCATCAAATTTTCTTGCATAATTGTACTAGAGACAGATTATTTCATATTAAAAGAGCACATAGATGGAGGAAGATATGCTATAGTAGGATTAGAAAATTCTATTCTGATCTCTTTCTTTCTTTCATCTTCTTTTTTTTTTTTTTCCAGTGAAATAAGAATCAAACTCATAAGCTGAGTGTTGGTGCATATTTGAAAAAAAAAAAAGAACATATGAAAAATATGTTTAAGATGAAAAGAGATAATTAACCAGAGATACGCAATAGATTTCCAGACAGAGCCAAAGACCTACTTTGTTTTCTGTTTGTGGTCAAACATTTAAGTTGCTAAAAAATCTGCAGGACTGTGGGTGTTCCCCTATCTAATTCAACAGTTCTGATAAGAGTGTAGAGAAGATAGAAATTTGCATTTAACTAGGGTGAAAGCAGAAAACAATAAATTGTTTGTGAAAATTGAAATATTATTAAAGTCATGACAATTTCCAATAGGCAGACTGAAAATAAACTACATGTGAATAAATATTAAGCTTTTGATATTCATTATGAAGTAAATAAAATCTCTTAAAATAGAGGGAAATGATAAAGATAGATGAGACTATTTAAAACAAGCAGTATTTAAAAAAGAGATAACAAAAGAAAAATATTCCTCATATAGCAGTGCAAAAATAAGCAGACAATAAATGGGGAGGGAGAAATAATTGAATATATAATAGAAAAAAAAGTTCGTGAATAAACACAGACATATGTTGTCACATTGATTTAAAAAAATTATAATAATACAGTCTTGTGAAATTATAGAGTACCTGAGTACAACAGTTTCTAGTGTGGAGTAAAAAAAAAAAAAAAAAAAGTGAAATAAGAAATAACAAGAGGCCAACAAACCTCTTATTAGCTAAACAACTGATAGAGACAGCAAAGTTGATAAAATAGAAAGGAGGAACTATATAGAGGGGTACAATGGTAAGACTAAGCATTTTTATTACTATTATTATCATTGTATTATTTTATTTTTATTAATAATAGCCTTAATTTTTGAGCAGTTTTAGATTTACAGAAAAATTGAACATAGTTTCTATATATACTCAGCCCTATACAGAATTTTCTCTGTTTTTAACATCTTATATTAGCATGGTACATTTGTTACAATTAATGAAACTATATCGAAAAATTGTTATTAACAAAAGTCCATATTGTTCAAATTTTCTTAGTTTTTACTTAATGTTCTTTTTCTGTTCCAGAATCCTATTCAGAATACACCATTACATTTAGTGTCGTCACTATTACCTCTTACCTGGATTACAACATCAGCTTTCTAACAAGTCTCTTTGCTTCCATCACTTATGTTTCTGTTCTCATATTCTAATATCATTTTTTTTTTATTCATTGTCTCCATCCTTTAGTAGATAAGCAGCATGGCAATAAGTGGGGTTTTTTTTGATGGTTTTTTTTTTTTGTTTTTTTTTTATCAGTATATCTCAAGCACTTGGAATAGTATGTGGTACTTAGTAGGCATTCAGTAAATATTAATCTAACCTCTCTCAATAACTGATATCCTTATTTTGAACTTCTTTCAAACTCATGGATATTTGTCATCATTGTCTCCAAACATTCATGACCATAGGTTTCTGTTAATTGCTTGCATCCAATTCATTTTTGTTAGTTTCAATTTTACACACATTTCCATTACATTTAAAGCTTTCCTGCGCATATTCTTACTCCTTCTGCTTGCCCTAGCCATCACTAAGACTGATTTGCAGTTTTAAATTCAGCCAAAGTTTTTCCTCTTCTTTAAATTAATTCAGACTTCTTTCTTATTTTTAGTTAATTCAGCCTGAACAAAAATCTTACATTGATCCTCAAAAACTGGTGCCTAAACTATTTTTAAAAATTAAGTTAGACATGAAGATCTCAATAAAGTTTTGCTTATTAATATATTTTACCATTTATCATTTAAAATATAAGCATTTTAAAACAATGAGAACTTATGATTTTTCAAATGTTTTGTTGATGAATTGTATTTTGAAGATAGTTTCAGAATTTAACAAAACAGTGAAAGTCTTAGAAGTTTAGAGCTAATTAATGTGGTTCCACTTGACAAAATTAAATGTTTTTCAGTAGAGCACAACCTAAATATATTAATTTTTATACATTTTTTTTCTGGATTTGTGATGTGCCCTCCCAGTAAGTTCAGTGTAAAACTACTGAAATTACTGTCATAAATTTATGGTATGTTTACCTTGTCCAAGGCTGATTGACATTCCAGTAGTGTGCATTAATTGTAGTCTCAGCATGCTTCCCATTGGTAGTAATTTTTTTGAAAACAAAATGACTATTTTTGACAGAGTACGATGAAGCACTAAATGGCAAATACCATAAATTATATGACTAGTACAAGGAAGATTCTAACTAGCATTCATAATACATCAAACAAACCCATGGTTAACTCTAATGTAACAACAGTCTCAAGCCATCTGTCTTGAAAATCTGTAATACAAAGGTCTTCTGTTGGCACACATGTTAGAAAAAAGACATTTGGATAGTTAATTAATAAATTATACTTTACAGCAAGAACTAATTACTGATAAACTAAATAAAATTTATTTTTAATTTGAGAAGATAGCAGCAGTTAAATGTGAGAGATTACAATGGAGTAGTAGGGAGCAAGTTTCAAAGTATTTGGTTAAGCAACATGTGTTAGTTTTCCAGTCGATTATAGGAAAAGCTTTCTTTGTGTTCTTAGAAAACGGCATGATCTTTCTTCATGAATTTATATTATCAGAGCAAATCTATTTTAAATAATAGTATATTTTAACTATCTTACAAGGTAGCATATTAAATTGCATTAATTTTACTGTCAATAAAGCCAAGAAGTATTTGTTGTGGTGACTTTTCTTGGTTTTCTAATTTTTCTATTTTTCATTTTTTAATATATGTTAATTTTATCCAAAATGTCTAACGTAATTTTTTTCTATCAGCCTCCAGCAAAGCTATACGTCTCATAAATAGTCGATGTTATTTTGTGATTTTAAAATTTAAATTTAAAATGTAAAATTGTATGCAAAGATCAACTACTTTGGACGATGCACTTATTTTTATTCTAAATTGCCTCTATTAGTTTCCTAGTGCTGACATAACAAAATAACACGAACTGGGTGGTTTATAATAACAGATATTTATTGTCTGAAGTGTTAGCAGGGCCACCCTCCTTCTAATGGTACTAGGAGAGGAATTGTTCCATGCATCTCTCCTAGTTTCTGGGGGAAGGTGGGGGCAGGGGGCGGAGGCAGGCATTCTTTTGTTTGTAGATACATCACTCTAATCTTTCACTTTTACATGGTCTCTGTGTGTGTCTTCACATTGTCTTCTCTGTGAGTGTGTGCCTGTGTCCAAATTAATCCATTTTATAAGTACACTAGTCATATTGGATTAGGGCCCCCATAAACACTTTATTTTAACCTGCTTAAATGTATAAAGACTGTAATACCAAATAAGGCCACATTATGAGGAAGTGGAGTGAACACAACATAAATTGAATGAACCTAACATTAATTATGACAGTTTACATAAAAATAGTACTCAGTGTAAACAGACAGGCTTATAATTAAACCTATAAACCAATAAATAATATTTTTTTTATTTGTCATTTAAAATAATCACTATAAAATTGCCTTTAGGTTTTTTTCTCTAATAAAAATAAATTTAAAAATACGTTTCTAACCTACCACTATGCATTGACTATCATTTTCATTAGTGAGGCTTAATTTTACTATTCAGATGAGAAATCAGGAAAGGAAATTAATTAGGATGGTAATAAATATTATTTAATCATTTTTAGACAGGTATTTACATATAAGTAAAGCCATGTTTGAAAGAAAAATTAACATATACTGGGCATGCACTGTTGATAATCTGCATAATAGTGAGTCAAGATTATAATAACCAAATATCTCATATAAATTAATTTTTTTTGCCATCTTCTTTTCATAGATAAGGTTTTCCATTAGCAAAGCTTATAAATAGAATTAAAGTTTATAATTAAAGAACTTAAATGGTATATTTAAGATATGATTGAAATAAATATGTCCTTCAGTTTTGGAAAAATACTGAGAATAATCACTAACATAAGAAGGCCTATATTTGAAATTTGTTAGCATAGATTTTGTGAGCATAGAAATCAGTAAATAATAAAGACATATTAAAACCTATAAGATTAGACATATTCAATTAATAAGCTTGAACTAATAGAGACATACAGAATGATATGCTATAGAAGTATAGACCACACAGAATTTTTCAGGTGTGCCTAGAACATTTATAAAAATTTAGCACATAATTTATTATAAAGCAATCTCAAATTATAAAGGGTTTTAATATTACACACAACCTATTTTCTGATCACACTGCAATTAAGTTCCATAATAAACTAGAGAAATTATATTCAGTAAACAAGCAACACTTCTAAACAGCTCATAAGGAAAGGAAAAATCAAACTAGAAATTAGAAAATTTAAAACAACGTTTAACATATACAACGTAAAATATTGTTTTAAATGTTTGCCCTAGGTAAGCAAAGGTATCATCTTGTCGTTTCCTGAAAACGTTCATCTTTCCTTAGATTATGGCTGCTGAGTTACCCTGTGACTTCAGCTTGTTGAATCCAAGACAATTTCTGATCTTGTATTTTTTTCTGAAGTTGTCTAAGGGTCAGAGAATCACTCTCTCTAGCTCTCTATATCTCCAATGGATAGTGTACAATGCTCTGTATTTTTTATGAAAATATAATTGACATATAACATTGTATAAGTTTACGGTGCTCAATGTTGATTTGATGCATTTATATGTTACAGTATGATCATCATTATAGCTTTGGCTAACACCTTTATCACTGCACATATTTTTTTTTTTCTTTTTTGTGATGAGAACATTTAAGATCCAATGCTGTGTATTTTGAGAAACAGAGTTAAACTTGAAACATTCCCTCAGGATGGCACCAGGGTTACTCCTGAACATGAACAGGTAGGCTGGAGACGTCTATGAGTCTAGGAACTGAAACCTCCAGTGGTTTATGGAGTTTGCAAGGACAAGATGCAGTGAGACCTCGGAGATATCTATTCCAGGCCAAGAGGCATGAAGCAGCAGCAGAGGAGTCTGTCAGCCACAGAATCTCCAAACAGCAAGGAATATGAAAGAGCAATTGATTTATATTGAAATGGAAAGCTCAGATAGTAAGACTACTCTTAGCCTGAGTAAAGGAGCCCAGGTTCTTGAGAGGATGGGAAAACAAACAAATAGCAAGAATACATATGTTTTATGGCTGAAAATTGGGGACTGACCTGATTAAAGAGGTAAGTACAGATAGCTTAGATAGATGACAGTTCAGATCAACAACCAAGCAGATGAGTTGATGAAAAAAAGTGGAATAGATCTAAAGCTTTGGTAGTACAAAGACTAACTAGCTAATGGACTGATAAGTGGCTGTTATATGAAATGCATGCAGAAAGAGTTATGGAAACAAGACAAATAAAGGCAAAGAAAAGATCTGGGCCTACATTCCTTGATACCAAGGTGAAGGCCCAAGGATCCCTAAACTTAGAAGAGAGAATATAACGTGACAGTGATTTTGTAGTTTGTGTCTAGACTGCACTTGATGCTCTTTTGTCAGCCTTTATGGTTTCTGGGGATATTCTGAGTATTCATCATATGAACATACTGATTGAAATAAATTCTATGGCTCCTCTGTTTTTGCCTCTATAAAGATCAGTCATGCAAAAGTTTGGCCTCAAAAGCTTATGTTTCCAAGATTGGAAAATTGAAAGTAGATCATAAAACAGGGGGAAACAAATTACTTGAGCATTTTATAATTTTTTTTATGCCAGCCAGGGTGCTGCTCAATAATATCTTCAAATTTAATAACCCAGTCTTGGAAGCCAACTGTTCTTAGAGTCTTCAGGTAATGTAGACCATTGAGGTTCAAACATAAAATGGCCAATTATATTTCAAAAATGCCTAACATCATAACAGCATTAGAAAACTTCAATCCTAATATTGGATTTGTATGCAGCCTTGGATAGTGCTAATGCTACTTTTATAATAACTCAGGCTTACCTTCTTTTGCAAAGCATGAAATATGCTTCTACTCTCCTGAATACTCCAGAGATAGCCATCTGTTGGTTGAATGAATAGTAGCTTAACATGAATGTTCGTAACATGCAAATATTTTATTACAATGATAATATTTTGCTGAGTTAACACTGAAAAAATGTGCTTTGGTTGCATATTACTTTTAATATCATCCAATGGGACCAGAATGAGGACAACATCAATGATTTTAGTTTACCAGTCCTACCTAGAGATCTATATACTCTGAAGCACACAGAGATAGTTTACAGCCTATTAAGAAAAAACTTTCGATCTTCAGTCACCAGCTAAAATGAAGAATTCTCAATGCTAATTGGATTTTATAGATATTGGATATCTACATCTAGATATTTTACTCTGGCTTCTGTCCCAAGTCATTAGACAAACAGCCAAAATCGTGAACCTTCATATAAGTAAAGCATAAAAGCAGTGAAGGTAGCAATTAAATAAGTCTTGACCAAAAAAAAAAAAAAACTACTTTCTCAAGAACTGTAGAATTAAAAAATTCATGGCCAATCTCACACCTCTCACATCTTAATTGAAACTTTGGTGAGAAGGCTCTATTGGTATTGGCAGCTCCACTGATAATTAAAGGCTTAGTGAGCTCTGAGATTAGAGAGCTTTCTCCAGCTGTTAAAAATAAAAGTGAAGGTCATTTGTGGACCCAGATGGAATCATATTATTTTATTGTCTTACCAGGGGGAAAAAATCATGACCTTTCAACCTTACATTATTATTTTGCAATGGGACTTCTCTGAAACACATTTAGGGTAGGAGAAGCTCTCAGGAGTTCCATTATGAAGTAGGAATGGGTACTTTCAATTAAGAATTCTTATCTAACACTACTTAGCCACCAGTGGTTGTCTACATATTATATACAGAAGTTGACTTACTATCTTATCCAAACAGCTGGCACAAGTGGGGCCTTTATCTACAAGATTTGCACTCTGAAAAAAATCATGGGAAAATACAAATTAATGCTAAGCTGCCTTCCATAATGATGGTAAATTACTGCTAACCAACAATGCTGAATGTTCTAATCACTAGACTAGAACTCAGATGTGGTTAATAGCCATAAAGCACACTACCCTGAATTTGACAAAAATATACTTTTACTCAGATTCGTAGGCCATCATTATTGTTTTCACTGCGTGATTAGGTTATTGGGCTATCTAATACTGAACTGTAAACACACACCTATATAGGGCACCTTCCTATGAAAACAGGCATAGCAATTAAATCATAGACCTCTTCTTTATGTTTATGTCTGTACATGCTTACAGGAAGCAACTCCACAAAGAGGAACCCAAATATCCTATAGGAGTTATACTCAAACCACCAACCATGCCTTCTTTTCCAAGAAGAGTCCTATAGGGCAGGCTGACTCAGCTATATTTAAGTACTTAAAAATGGCAAATAGCCACATTTCCCTCTGACTTGTCTGAACTTACAGGTATTTGGTAGTCAAGGGTAGGAATTTGAGGAGGAAAGGCCAAGATCCTCCCTTTTTCAAGTGGCACACATTTTCAGAGGACTGGTGCCTTGATCTCTATTTTTATTACTCCTGCTTTGACATCATATTATGGATAGACTGGTGTACTTAACTCATATTAGAAGTATCAGGATATGCAACCTTAGAGACTGACTTTGATTTGGATGATACCGGCATCCTACATTTATTTCGTAGGGCTGCTCTAACAAATTACCACAAACTGGGTGGCTTAAAACAACAGAAAATCATCCTTCTACAGTTCTAGAGGCTAGAATTCTGAAATCAATATGGTGTCAGGGCCATACTCTCTCTCCTAGCTTCTGTTGGTTATTGGAAATTCTTAGCATTTCTTTATTTAGAACTACATAATTCTAATCCCTTTTATTATTCACATGATCCTCTTCCCTCCCTATGTCTGTGTCTTCACGTGGTTTTCTCCTTTCTGTACCTGTCTGTCTCTATGTTTCTTTTCTTGAGATATCAGTCTTATCAAATTAAAGGCCCACCCTACTTCAGTATGACCTCATCTTAACTTATATTTTCATTCCAACTCTAAGACTCATTTTCCAAGTAAGGTCACATTCAAAAGTTCTTGTGATTAATATTTTAACATAACTCACCCCCACTTCCACTAGCCTTAGAGTACAACTATGATAAAAATTTTGTTGATTCCGGTGACTTGATAGAGCACATGACTTTGAAAAAAAGTACACATAATTTTCACTACTCTCCTTAATAGCATTCATTATAATGTTTTCAGACCTTATAACATGAGTCATTGACCAGAAAAATGAGAATTTAATCATAGAGAATCATATATAAAGAAAATCCATTCTAGCTCTGCTGTTGCTGCATCTTCTCATTTGAAGTCAAGTATGGCAATGCAAATATACTGTTAAATCTGCATTAAAGTTTAAAAAATTCACCTTTGAAATGTTTTGCTCAAAAGTATATGTCACATTGTAATTATTAAATGGCATTTAAAAGTGTCAAAACACATGCAAAAATTTTGGTCTAATTCTGTTTTTTTTTTTTTTCCTTATTCTAAAATCTGAGATTTGTTCAAGTCACAAATATAGGAAGAAAATATATGAATTGCCACTATGCATTTACTTTAGTAAGCCAGAGAACAGCAGAAGTAGAATCAACAGGAAACATACAGTTTGATAATACTTAAAAAATAAACATCTTATTTTTAAAAATAAATTTCTGAACTTGAGTCATTTTGATTAGAAGCAAGTGAGAACCATACCTCATATTAATTTCATGTCTATCTTTGAACTTATAACTTAAATGCGATAGGGCTCTATTATTATTTTAGTTTATGGATGTCCCATCTTTATTCTTCACCTCAATATAAGCACATATTCACCATTAGAAATAATTTTTTAAATTAAATATTTAATGATGATGTTTCTAGAGAGTTCTGATTTAAAATAATTTTAATTTAGAACATCTAATTGTATATTTTTCCTTAGAAAATAGGATTACTGCAATTGATATACACATGGAAGTTTTAAATCTATGATTAAAACATTATCTTTTTTCAAATTTAGTTTGAAAATTTCTTAAAGCATCCATTAAGTACATGCATAAATACGTGTATGTGTGTGTGGGTGCATGTATTCTCTTCGCTAATGTCAACACAGCCATTTTTCCTCTATTTCTTGGGTTATGCATCAGGAGAAGTACATGTCCTGATATTAAATTCAAGTTGTGTGAACACTGAATGTTAGGATTAACTCTTGGACTTGCATGTAGTTTGTCAAGACACCCACTGTAGGAGAGAGGTTATTGGGATTAATGTTGACTAAGGAAACACATTTATGTTTTTCATTGACAGAGGGACCAACAGCTATTATAATGAACAGGACACAAATTAGTTCATGTTATTTAAATATTTCTCCTCTCTAGCTCTGTTTTAATAAAATTGATATTACACATTTACATTTAAAGTACATTATACTATAATCACATCATATATAAAGAAGCACAGGCACAAAAATGTACCACAAAGTTAAACATTCTAATATGTATTGGTTACTTGTCAAATGAAATAATGAAAGTAAACGCCGATCTTGAGACTACTTTAAACTGCTTTATATTATCTTTCTCTTCAGTTACGTCAAGCACTATGGAATGTGCCAACTGTTTAAAGATCTTCTATGGAGTTTGGAGTTACTTAACTTTAGATAAAACAAAATGGATATACAGAAACGTACACTCAAATTTATTAAATATGTTTGTAGCTGAGAGTAAAACACTATTTTTTTAAAAGCTGCTACATTACCACAAGTCTTTACAACTTAAAATATACTACATTTTTTACTAATGTTTGATGATACATAGTCTGTATTACCCAGTCTTCAGTACAGGTTAACACAGAGACAAAAAGATGTGATTATATTTTAACTTAAAATTATTTTTCCTAATTATTTAATAATTCAACTGTACATAGTATTATATTTCATATTTATACTATTTTAAAAATGTAACCTAAAATTAAATATAAGATCCATATTATTACACGATTTAAATATTTAATTAAGAAACTTGCTAATTGAACTCTGCTACTAGAAAGCTTTTCAAACTCTTTCTTTAAAATAATGGTGCTTAAGGAAGAACATCCCCACAGACATATTATTTAAAGCTTTTATTATATTTGAATAATAATACTATAATTTTAATGATTCTCATTAACCCACTGAAACAAACCTGATTTTAATATATCTGTTTATCATTTTAATCAGGAACAAACATACTGGTTTTTTCTTATCTTAGCATATCTTTTATAATAATTCAGAAATCTTTTGTAATCTACTAAGGCAGTTAGTGCTTGACTAAGGCACATTTTTATATTTAAGTAGAAACTGTTTTTCATCTTTTTCCCAGAGAACCATTGCTCCTGTTTGACAACATGATGACATTTAAACAGGCTTAAAAAGAGCGATATATCCGGATAGCTAAATAAATCTGCCTACAGAATTATTCATTCCATTACATATTTAAGCCTGTTAATAGTGCACTGCTTATTTATAAGTTAACAGCAATAAAACAACTAGCAAATTCATTTGTATATAAATATTGAACATTTAATTTAGCAACTCCTCAAATTAAAAAAAATAAACTTTAAATTACAAAAGTAAAACATGAATAAATATTTCAGTAGAAATCAATCAAGGTCAAAACATGTAGAATAAATGCCTTCTTCAAAAATAACTGTTAATGATTTGAGGGGGAAAAATGCCTTTAAAGATGCTTATACACATATCCAGATAATTATGTAATAGTATGAGAGGTAATTATATCATCAATTTTTCATTTATTGACTATTTATACTTCCCCTTCTGACACTATAGAGATGCTAGTAATACGAGTGTTGATGAACAGGTACAGAGCATTTACTTAAGTATCTTAAGTATTTTAAGTTGTAAAGCAAGATTTAGAAAAGGTAAATAAGCAAACCAAATAGTAAGTTAGCTGATGAGCAGTGAGAGGTAAATTAGGAAAAAGGAATAGACTCTGTGTTCTAAAATATATTTAAATACGTTTTAATTACTGAGGAGGATAAGTGTTTCCCTATATATTAATTATTTACATTCTTTTTTCACATTTTTTAATAGAGTCTGACTCCATTTTTGTCATTTGACTGCTGACAGTTTTCAAGCCCCACCACTCCCTCTATTCCTCTGCTTCATTTTAGGCAAGATGATAAGAAAGTTTGGGTTCTCTCTCCTTTGATGCCATCAGGATGTTCAAACTAATGCAAACCAGGGCCATGTGCATGGGAACATTCACTCCAGTCCCATGTCCTACTCATCGTAAAACTCCTAACCAGTCACCTACTCTCCAGAGAAAGTCATTTTTGGACTTGCTAGAAAGCCTGCTTGCTCTCTTCAGAAAGCCTTATTATATGGATAACAAGTTCTTCCTATCCTCTTGGTGTGTGTGTGTGTGTGTATGTGTGTGTGTGTTTGTGTGTGTGTGTGTGTGTGTGTGTGTGTGTGTCTGTGCATGTGTTATCATCAAATGAAACATTTGAAGCAAATTTTGGTGGAGATAAGAGAAACCATCACATCTCCCCAAAGTAACCACAGCATTTACCCTTCCCCAAAAGGGTTTTATTATGTGACTTAGATATAAACTCAACATTTCTGATCTCTATAAATATTCCCAGGCGTGAACTTCATTTCAAGCTGCATCCTATTCTTGCTCAAAAGATGTCCTAGTTTCATCTTTCATGCAAATGGTATAGTAAATGATATTTCTTTATCTTTGTTTAAAAATCTTTGATGTGTTTCACCATATCTGTTCTCTACCCTGTTGTGTGTTCTGACAGAATACTCTTTATGGACTTATGTCAATAGTCTCCCTTAGCCTTGGAATTATAAGCAATTTGGGTTAATGCACTTGCATGAGATTTCAAGATAGAAAAGAGGAAGTTTGGGATAATTACCTGCCTTACTCACTGCAGAGTGTCTGTGGGTGACTGCGACCTTTCCCAAAGGTCTAGCTTCCAAAGGGCCCTCTCATTACAGCTACTCTCTATAGGTTATCGCTCTCTCCCCTTCATGTCTGCACAGTTCTTGGCTGCACTTAATCTTTTTGGATTCCCTAAATTCTGCCCATTTTTTTTGTAATTAGTTCCTTTATTAAACTTCCATCAAAATCCAGATTGAGTGTACAATTTGTTCTTTTTGGGCCCTGATGGATATGTTCAAAATATTTTTTTCATAGTCAGTCATTAGACGAGAAAGCCTTTTTCTGTCTGGATGAGCTCTGAGTTGCAAAATTAATTTTAATGTTTTTTTTTTAAATAGTAAGAGCATATTTAAAATTATTTTAAATCCTTTAAGCTACCTCTATTCCAACTTCAGTTTTGAGAACATTTTCAATTTAATGATTGTGATACTTATTTATTTTATTTTACCTATATCTTAACTATTTGTGTTCCCTAGTATTCTTACTACATTGTTTTATTTCCTATAGTTTCCTTGTTCAATGTTTCAATCATACATATTTTCTAGCACTGGAGTCAAAATTTCTGGAGTAATGACATTTGTTTTATGCTAAATAAGAAATCATCTCTAAATATTAGAAATGGTTTATTTATGACTCTACATCCAAAGATTTAAGAATATGCCTAAATTGCACTATCATAGGATTCAGAATTCTAACCTTTTATTTATTATTACTATTCTTCAGTCTTCTTCTATTAAGAAATATAAACTGGGTAGTTTAGAATGTTTTATTTGGTGCTGCACAATCTTCACATAGATCCAATCCAATTATTTCATGATATTTAAGATTAAGACTTGACACTCAACAAATATAATAACATAGACAGGATTGATATTTTTACTTTTCAGCTATATATTATTTTGGCTTTGGGAGATGTCCTGTATGTGTTTTTGTTTGTTTGTTTGTTTGTTTATCCCAACAGTATGTTATGGTGATAATATGAGAAAACTTGACCAATTAAACTCACACAGAATCTCTCATGTTATGTGCTCATTACAGTCTAGCATATTGTTGGAATATTGTCTTAAGTTTATCTCTTTGCTAAGAAATGTAGAACAGATAAGAAGAAAACTGGGGAAGAATAAGCCCTAGATTCAGTACAAAATGTTCATGCTTAGATAACATTTAAAATATCTCATGTGGAAATTATAATTTTTAACACATACAGTGATATATAACATTATTTTAATTCTGAGAAAATAATACATAAAGCTTTACTAAATACTCAAACAAGCGATGCAAAAGGAAAAGAATAGTAGCATATGTCTGTTATAGACACTGATATGTAAGAAGAGGGATTTGAAATTACAATATTGTGTGTCTAAAAATATGGAAGGCCAGATGGGGTGCATCCCGGGAATTACAAGGAAATTGGCTGCAGATATCTTATACGTGATATTTGACAAAGTCAACAAAGTAACTGATATGCCCAATATCTATAATGCAGTGATGTGATTCTGTTTGTGGGAAGCAAAATGAGAACATGCGTAGCAATTATAAGACTGTCAGTCATGAATGTTATCCCAGATTAATGCTAATACAAGAGAAATGATCTATGATCATCTAATAATGCTGATTGTTCAGCAATATCTAACCAGATGAGAGGAACATAATGTTTGACAAGCATTTTAAGTCTTTAATGCTCATTTGGTGACAGACACACCATATTATTATTTCTTGACACAGAAAGAAGGCTAATTGGTCTTCATGAGGTAGTATACTTGAAATTAATTTTATTAATAAAGAATTTTGGAAAGGGTATTAAGTTTCTTATATTTCAAAAGTTATTAAAGAAGCTGTAATTGCCTTGAAAGTCAAATGCCAAAAGTAGTAATCTACTCAGGTGACTCACTACTGTACATACTTTGGGCACCTGTTAACTGTGAACTAAGGAACTATAGTTAATCTCAACTAATAATGAAGAGTTAACTCTTTAAACTTAAAGTTTATAATATTAATTACAACAATGTTAATTCATTCAATTCTGTAAGAAAAAGTCAAATACTGAAAGAATTTATAAAGATAATCCAGTCTTACTAATACTTTAAGTGTGAATAGTGCATGACAATCTACAGCTGCTCCTTGGGTTGACGTTGCCCATTACCATCCAGTTAAGAACAGCAATTGGAATACAGTGTTGGTAAGATTGCAAATTTGTACAACTTCTATGGAAAACAGTACGGAGGTTTCTCAAAAAATTAAAGATGGATATACCTTTGACCCAGCAATTACACTTCTAGGTTTTAATCCAAAGAAAACCAAAACAATAATTCGTAAAGATCTATGCACCCCAATATTCATGGCAGTGCAATTTACGGCAGGTAAGATATGGAAGCAACCTAAATGTCCATCCACAGATGATTGGATAAAGAAATTATGGTTCATATATTCAATGGAATATTACTCAGCCATTAAAAAATATGAAATCTTACCATTTTCAATGACAGGAATGGACCTAGAGGTTATTATGCTGAGTGAAATAAGTCAAACAGAGATAAATACCATATGATTTCTTTTCTTTTCTTTTCTTTTTCATATCTTTTCTTTCTCCCTCCTCTTCAACACTATGAATTGAAGACCCAAAAGGGAAAGAATGATTAAGGTGAAGAAGATTTAAAAAGCAGGATATATTCTCTCCTTATACCCAGTCATTAATAACAGAACAGTCTGCCACTGAGATTATAAGAAAAATATATGATTGAAGTTTAAATAAAATTAAATTGGATCATTCTATTTTATATGTATAATTGGAAAGTATACTGATATGGGACTTGAAAAGCATAGTTGAAGACTATGATGAAGAACGTTATAATTATTTCACCTTGATACTCTACTGAATTTAGATTTTCTAATAAATCAGTTTTATTTATAAGGCTTCATAAAGAGGTATAGAAAGTCAAATTTTTCAAAGGCAACAAAACTTATAACAAGCACCTGAAGAAGTAGGGGTGATGGCATTCAGATAATAAGTATAGAAATACAACTTGAATAGGAGGAATATTTTTAATGAAAAAACAATTTAAAAATAAAAGATTATGAGATTGTGAGAAAAATAAAAAAAATTACCTGGATTAGAATTGCAGTGCAACAGATAAAGTCAACATGTACTTGAAGTATGATACCAATAATTACAGTAGGTGTAGTACACCAATTATAGCATATTTTACTGAGGGAAAGCATTGGAAAAATTCTAATAAATTTTAATACACAAAGCCACTATTTCCTTAGAGGCCAGTGATATCTTGAGAAGTAGATTCTCATTGCCTTCTTACATTTCTATAATAGTATAAAGAAAATTGTATTTCTGTATCAGGCAGCCACTAGCTGTTCTTTTTTTAAAAATTTATTTATTTAAATTAGTTTCAAGTATACGGTACATTGGTTAGACATCTACATAGTTCATAAAATGATTCCTCCAATTGCGCTCTCCCTCCCTGGCCCTCCACCTAGCCATTGTATTAATGCTAACTTCATTTCCTATGCCGTGCTACTCGTCCCTGTGACCAACTCTCAACCACTAATTTGTATTTCTTTAACTCTTCACTCCATTCTCCCAGCCCCCAAAGACCCTCCCCGCTGTCCATCACCAAATTGTCTACTATATTTATGAGTCTGTTTGATTAGTTTGTTCTTTTTATTCCTTAGATTCTGCATATAAGTGAAATCATATGGTATTTATCTCTGTTTTCACTTATTTCACTCAGCATGGGCGGGGGAGGGGACAAGAAAAGAGGGAGTCCCCTAGTTAAGCCCGTGTTACTACATTCTTTGCCTGACTGTCCGGGCTTAAATTCTTGTCCTTTCAAGGGTATTTCAAGGACATGTGACTTCCTCAGCAATGGGGCTTCTCACTGTAGAAAGATGTCCTCTGGTACAATCTTCTCTATGACAATTTTCTGATTCATGTGATTTACTTATGGAAGATGTCATCTGTACTGGGAAGAAAGCTTAAGCTTAACCTTCTCCCTTTCTGTACACTTGGACCTCAGGAATATCATATATTCTTACCAAGTGAAATAGCTCTCTCTAATGAATCCTCCCTCCCCTCTTTGCTTTATTAGCCTGTGCAAAAATAGGCACATAATGTAGACCAGTAAATCACTTGAATAAGCAGGGTTCAGCTAGGAATCCAAAATTTATATAAATTTTAAATAAACTGCTTTTTGGCACTCTTCTACATATATGACACACTCACAGCAAAAATTTTGATTATTTGAATGTTATTTTCAAAGATAAAGTCAATCTAAAGCTGGTGAACCCCAAATTTTAACAAGATTCTGTGATATATAAAAGCACACTAAGGCCAATTTCCAACTCAAAATATTATACTTAGATTAAACTATAAACACATACTTCAATTAGTAAACATAATGGAGAAAAATAAATAAAACCTTAAAACAAACAATCCATGAAATATCAAATGACATTAACTTATTTTCCTTATATTTTCTCATTTTTGTACACAATTTATATTTTTCTCTTTTCTTAATTGCTTTGGCTTTTGGAAATTACATATAACAGGCCATGTATCGTGTTGTATATATGACAATAATCTTGTTTTTAATTTACACTCTATATGATAAAAATCTAAGAAATCAACTGGAAATTATTTTCTCTATGAGGATAATAATACAGTAGTTGCATGTAGAATTAGCACAACTGAATAAATTTGGGGAGCAGTAGGATTGTAGTCTACATTTTTTCTCACAAGATATCTATCTAATGATAGACTCACAAATTTCCACCAAATTGTCAATGTAGAAAATTAAACTTTATTGCTATGAAAAAGAAGTTGGTATACATTCTAACATTAGAATCTGGATTAATGACTTGTTACTACACAATTAATGGAGTCATGCTGAGAATAGTGTTCAATGCCCTATACACTCTCTCCATCAGGGGGAAATGGTGTCTTTAAGTAGATGGGGAAGAAACTCTGGCTGTTTTAAACTGTGTATTTCTTAAAACAGAGATCTATATTTGTCTCATATAAAACTGTAGAAATTTAAGGGCTCCGTGGAGTAGCCAGAAATCCCTACTCTATTCTCCTTCTTAAAAGTTGTCATTATTTTCTTCTTAATATCCATAATTGGGCTGCATTGAAATTAGGCAAGCAGATAAATGATCCACATCATTTAAGGTGAGTTCTAACAGTCAAATGTTAGAAATGTGGGTGCTCAGTTTTTGCAAGGGATTATTTTTCATATATACTATTTTGTTAAAATGACACAGGGCCAAATAGTAGGAAGAGGAGATAATAAAACTTCAGTCTATTAGGATTATCCTAAAGAAGAGCACTAAGATATTGGGCAAAGAACTGTGCTGAAAGTGAAAATTTAAGAAATGCAATTGGTGTGTGATATTTTAAGACATATTCTCATGTTTTAACAAAATGATGTAAGAAAAAATAAGAACAAAGGAACCGAAAAATATTGAATTAATAGTCCTTTTCCTATGGAATAGAAATTAAGTATGCAATTCCTTCTTTGAGCTACTGGTCTCTAATTACTCTAGAGTTTAAGTTTTCTTTTAAAATTACCTAAGTAATTTTAGTCTGTTATTCATCTTTCTTGATCTCAGAATTCAAATCTTCTCCCAATTAACTTATTCATGTATATGCAGGCTTCTTTAAGCGATGCTTACATATCTCACAAAGGTGTTCTGCTCTGACAGTCATCTTAGGTAGTGAACAGTCACTTGATGCCTGCAACTCCTCTGTGTATTTTGTAAAGATCACAGGATTGTCAATTTATAAGCTGTTTTATCTCCCCTAAAGCCTTTCCAGTATTCATAGGCATCCATTAAATCTCCAAGGCACATTTTATATAAAATTTTGACATTTTCAAAACTTCACTGAAATTTGGTGATAACAGAATTAACACATGGTGATAAAAAATGATTAATGCAGTTATAATTCTGACTGATACCTGTCACATAGGTCAAATACCTCTCTAGAATTTCCTCCACTCTCCTATCACCTTAACCTTTGCTGCCAATATTGTTCTTACCTATATTCTTCCTATCTAAAATGTTGGCCTCAAATTCTATGAACACCAAGAAGGAGGGGCGGGGAACTGATCTCTCCCCAGTCCCACAATCCAAACTCACCATTTAACGACTACAATCTCTGATGAGCTTGTCTCCTAAAAATAAACTTTTTTTCTTATATTCTCATTAATTGGATATTTTTGGATCCAGAAAATGATATTTAGTTCTCATTTCAAAAAGATTCATAAAAGTTTTGCTTATTTCTCATTATCTGTTTTGTTTAATCCAATTCCTCAAAGTGTCATATTTTCTTAAAGACAAATTTAGAGTTTATCTTTTAGTACAAGAAGTCCACTAGCAGTTTTAAAATAACAAATGTATGTGTCCACATATCAAAATAATAATAATTCAGAAATGTCAGAATCAAATTTCAGGAAAAACACTAAGATTAACTTTTTGTTAAATTAAACTTTTGTAATAAATACACACCTCATCTCAGCTCAGATCTACCTTAGCATTAGGCTGGTGCCCTAAAGATAACGATACCTTCATAGGAGTAAGTACTCAAGGAATGGTGTAGTATCATCTTTTTTTAGCCCAGAAGTATGATAAACCTGAATACTGGAAAACTAAAAGGAGGAAGAGGAGGGAGTTATTATTTAGACTAGCTGGTCATAAAAGGTGTCTTTTAAAAAATAAGCTTTTAATTGTGGTCTATAGATTAAAAAAATTTTTACACCTACTTAATGGACACTGTAGAAAAGCCTAGGTATAAGCAACATCACTTAGCGAAAACTCACTAAAGCAGAATGGCATTTCTATGCTGTAGAAATTGAAAAAAAATATATCAGAGAAGTGAGAGAGGAGGGTGATAAGGTCATTTTTTTTATTTGGAGAAGAGGGAAATGCATATTTTATAGTTTGTTATGATATATTAGATTTAATTCAGGTTGAAAGGGAAGTTATACACATTTTAAGAAGGGATAGGATTTTATTTACATTTTTTGAGAAAACATTTTTTTTACTCAAACTTTTAAAATTAAACTTATTGAAGTGACATTGGTTAATAAAATTATATAGGTTTCAAGTGTACAATTCAATAATATATTATCTTTTTATTGCATTGTGTGTTCACCACTCAAAGTTAAATATCCTGTAACCATATCTTTGACTCCCTTTACTCTTATCTATATTCCTCATCCACTTTTTCCCTTGGTAACCACTAAACTGTTGTCTGTGTCTATGAGTTTTTGTTTATTTATATTTTTAAAAGAATCACTCTGGCTGCTATGGAGAAGGAATGAAGACGGGGTACATTATGGAAACAATCACACTGTTATGCAGAGAGTACAACAGAATATTGTTCAAGGAAGATGGCAGTAGGTATGGAGAAGATGTTTTGAAGCTATCTTCAAAATATGACCTATATTTTTGTATGAAACATAAAGGAATTGAGAATGATTCCCCAGTTTGGGGCTTGGAGAAAGTGTTAGGTTAGGTATGCAAATCTGAGAGTTGAAAACATACAGTTGACATTTAATGTCATAAAAATAATTGATACTACCTAGACAGAGAATGTTGATCAACCTTTTATGAAAATCTGATGCTTTTGTAGTATATGAACTTCTAAATTTAATGACAAGCCAGTGAATACATACTAGCATATAAACTATTTCATTATGCATTTCCAATGGTTTGAATAAACGGATTGAATATTTTCCCATCCTTTATCAACAGAAATCTAATTATTCTAAATGATTCTCATCTGGGAATCTAAAACAATTTTATATCTTGAGAATAAAGCTTTAACTCTTGAGATATTCAACTTCTCTCTCTCCCTTACATTTTAACATCTGATTCATAAACAAAAAGTTTGGTCTATCTTCAAAATGTTTTCATAAATGGACTAATTCTCATTATTTCCTTTACTATTGCCTTTGTCAAAGCTATAATTAATTCTTGCCTGCATTGTTGTTTTAGTTTCCTAAGAGGTCTTCCTGTTTTCATTTTTTAATCTATTCACAAGAGAGAATCCTAATTGATCCTACTAGGTGAATTCTCTTCATAATTTTTTTCAGAGATTAAAATTGTTATAATCATTTACAAGTCATTCCTGATTTTATTTTGACATTACTTCCTCTAACTTCCCCCTCATGCACTACGCTTCAAACCGATTGGCCTCTTTGCCTGTTCTCCAACAGTAGCCTTGTTCCTGACTCAGGGACTTTGTCAGGGACTTTGCCATATATCTACATGTCTCACTCAGATGACTTTTTCAGGTTTTTGTTCAACTTTCATCTTTATGGTGAGGTCTTCTGAGACCGTGAATATTATAATTGATTGCCTCTCATATCCTGTCTCCTTTTTCTGCTTTGTCATATAGCTCTTATCATCAAAATTTCTTTATTTGGATTATTTTTGTCCACCACCCAGTTACATATAAATTACATGAGAACTGATATTTTTTTTATCCCTGTTTTGGTCTTGGATGTAAGCCCAATGCCAGGATGGAATGCCTAGAACATAAAAGGAATACTTTTGAATAAATGACTAAAATAGATGTCCTAGAAGTTCACCATCTTCTCCACAACAGAATATTATTTTAATAACAAAAATTGAGGTAGTAGAATAAAAATTTTTATAACTATATTTTTTAAAAGTGAGGGAGATAGTATCAAATGGAAGGAATTAGAGAAAGAGTATACTATGAAAAACATCTCTAATAAATAATAACAATAATAATAATGCAGCTAATATTTGTTGTTTTGCTTACTAAGTATCTGGTGTCACAATAAGGACTATCAGGTTAAATAACTACCTCTAAATCTATAGTCAATGAGTTGTGTAATTGTTACTTTTTTCCTCTGTTTCTGATTTCAGAACCTGACATAGTAACCATTATTCCAGCCTGCCTCATTTCTAAGAAGTTGTTTTTGAGTTTGATTCTAAAGAAAGATCAACCTTGAGTCTGCCTAAAAATCATGTTCCTCATTTTCTAGCCTCAAAATATGAAATCTGAATCCTCACGGGTGATAAACCAAAGTCTTTTTAAACAAATTGGTAAAAAAATTATTCCAAGTGAAACTGATATGTAGCCAGCATTAAGAACCATGTATACTGAGCATCAAAACATAATTCAGCCAAAAAATAAATCATCTACAAATAATGTTTGGAAAGTACAGAAATTAAAGGAAATAAGAAACAAAACTAAATTTTGCCATCTGATATATGTATAACTATACAAAAATAATTTCTCTTGTTTCTGAAATAGCAAACTAATTTATAGCCAAAAAAAACATTAGGCAGGCAATATGAAATTAACAATCCTCAAGCAATTTACATAATAACAGTAACAATTCTTCAAAGTATTATAAATGGCTAACATATATTTTGTATGAAAATTCAACAAAACATTTTTACCTGATAGAATGTGCAAAGTGAGCACAAATGTGTTGTAAGCATGGTTTTTTTCTTCACCTTCCAATTATCAGTGAACAACAAAAATGTACTGAATAATGAGATCACCGTAGCAATGGGTCATTCATTCTCTGAACACAGTTTAATTAGGCATCTATCTTCTGCAGTTTTAGTAACTGTGAAATATTTATAAAATATTAATCTTGTGCTCAAAATTTAACAGGCTCATTGAAAATTAATATTAAATAATATATCATAAACGATATAAGGACAATTTGAATTGGACGTGATTCATTCAAAGAAATATGTGGAGTTAGTATGAAATAAAGGTTAAATAAAAAATACTTGGGATTGCACATATAAAATTTTATCTCAGCTTCTTTGGCAAATCAGATACCTGCTCAGCAATATTTGAGTTTCCGTTTTTTAAACTTAATACAGTCAAGTTTTAGCTATGTACTACTTTCATGCTACACTTTCTGGCTCATCTGTTCCTTAGTGTGACTAAGTTCTGGCCAATGAGATGCAAGAAGCAATAGTGCAAGCCTCTTCTAATGCATAGCTTGAAAAACGACCGTTCAAGCACTACCCAGTCCTGTCCTCTTCCCTATGACAAGGAAAAGAAATAGCCACATTAGAATTAAATTAAGGCCTAATTGTTGTTTCTCTTTCCTTATATAATATTACACTTTGACAGGTATATATTAAAACTTATACATTATTTCTTTTTAAATAAAATTTTATAAAATCTCTGTATCAATCCAAGTCATTTGGTTATGGTGTTTGATTGTTCTTTTATTTTAAAATTATTGACACTTAAAGGATGTGATAAATTTTGATGTTTGTTTTCAAACCCCTAGTTTATCTTATATAAATTGTTTTATAATGTCACAGAAATTAAGCATCTTTTACATCTAAGTTGATGGTTATTTCCCCTTTGTATTTTAAATCTAAATTGAAAATATATTCTAAAGTTGAAAATAACTACAAAACGTCACTATATTGTTTTAACTTGACAAAAATATAGTCTAGAAAGACTTGATCATTTCCATACATAGTACTATTGATATTTACTGTTGGTGTCCTTCTTTCTAACTCAATATCCTTCTATTAAAAGTTTCATAATTATTATGAGGAATACATTGTACAATTGTACATACTAAGAAGTAATTCATTCTTTTTTTTTTTTTTTTTTTAAGACGAGGCAACCCTTGGTTGACCTCACAAATTGCAAAGATCTTGTCAGCTCACATTCTCTTATTTTTTTATTTTTTTTATACCTACAGCACCTGGTCTTCCTAGGTAGTCTCTCATCCAAGTACTAACCAGGCCTAACTCTGCTTAGCTTCCGAGACCAGATGGGATTGAGCTTGCTCAGGGTGGCATGGCCGTAGACTCATCCTTCTTAATTCATGACAATTGAGCTTTTTAAATTCTAACTATATATTTTTTTTATTTACTGTAGAAATGTATAGACATTATCACATCACTAGACTAGACTATTTATGGGGAGATACAACAAATTATATAACCTTTCTTTATTCTACACCAAACACATTTATAATTATTCAACTGTTTGCAAAAATAATGAAAATACGAGTGAGACTAATATGACGTATCTAGCTCATGGAAGTAAGAGGTGAGGTGGAAGAGGGAGTGGTGATGATTATACGAGTCATTAGATGGTGACCCTGATATCTGAAAGTGTAGCTCAGAATGCAATTCCCTAAAGAGGAGCTTTGCCTGATTTGAAATATTCCCCATAATTAAGTACAAGATAAAGGCCAGGGATACTGGAAAACCCAACTTCAGGGTGACTAAAGATTAAATATTGGTATTTAAATAAAAATATATGTATAAATGCATATTTTCAAAAAAATGACACATTTTATATAACTTTAGGCATTTTGTTCTCTCTCAATTAATTCTAAATATATGTCTTTATTTTATCAGTTATTATGAGCCAGCTCAGTTTACACTGTATTATCTGATTTGGATAGATTTTTGGTAAAGACTATGAAAGATTTAGGTTACAATGAACATCCTGGCCTTATGTTATTTATTTAAAATATAAACAGATTTTAAAATGCATAATTTTATTATAGTACAACTCAACATCAGTTATCATTAAACTTCCTAAGCGATTTGGGAAAACATTATCCAGAAAAATTTAAAATATATTAAGAAACTAGATTTCTCCATAATAAGATAGCCTTAAATTAGGCACAATAATTTTTCTATCAATACCCCTTACCAGTGCAGACAAGTAATCTTGTGGGAAACTGTCTGACCTGATCATCTGAGAAAATTGTATATGGGATAAAAAAACCCTGTGGGTATTTTTATCATTTTATACTTAAATATGACCACTGAGTAGGCTCTATTCATGTTGGTTTGAGTTTTAAGCTAGCTATTACATCTTTACCCAAGTACTTTAGCGTGAAAGACAGAGCTTGTTTTTTGGAAAATATAAACATCCAAGTTTAGTGTATACACATGCTTGCTAATAATAGTAATACAGAGCAGAGTGAAAATAAACAAATACGCATTCGACATAAGTTTACGGTCTTCTTTTTTTAAATCTATTTTTTCATATGGTAGGAATTAATAATGCTGGAGTGATTCCAACGGTCATCTGAAGACCAGTTTTACATGAGGCTTCGATATGTCAGTGAAACTGAAGAAAATATTTACAGTGTTATGTCTTCTGAACTACTCCCATACTGTGTCACAGCTTTAAACAAAGCTTCTCTAGGCTCCTGTCCATAATCTACACATTTATATTTATAGTATTTTGTATATATGCAAAATCTCCAATTTTCCTTGTATATTATGCAATGTTTCCTGCTACAGGTGTTAGTTTGCAAAAGGTGCTAACCCTCTATGCAGTACATTATACAAAGTTGGAGAAGAATTTATATATCTCTTAGGAAAAGTAAATTAATATAACATTATGATTTTTCAACCTGGTAGATATTTGTCAAAAAAAAAAAAATGTTGATGTAATGTTAAGGTTTAACAGTTAGTAAAGGAATCCTCAAAGCCAGACTACTTCCTGTCAAATCCCAGGTTTGATACTTACCTGCAATGTTACCTTAGGTAACTTATTTAAACTTTCTTTTTAATTTCTTTATTCTTTGCTTTATTCTTTTATTTAAATTCATTAATATTACCAAAAATGTAAAAAGTGGAAATTGCTTAGATTCTTTAATTCTTATTTCCACCCTCTTCAGAGAGAGATTGGTCTGTAGCCATACTACTTTCATTTAGAAAGCATATGGGAAAAATAAAAGTTTATTTTTAAACTTAAGTTTTCAGTGGTATATTTATGACCACTCTATTCCAGGAATCTTGAAATAACTAAATAATTTTGAATAAAATTTGTCTATTTTTAAAGAAAATTAAGATTAATTTAAACTTAATTTGTGATTTGTGCTATCATCTTAATGCAAAACATTAACTGAAGAAAATCCAAATGTGTATAGATGACCTAATATTTAGAAAGTCTTAATAAAATTTGTGTATGGAGATCACAGCATAAAGTTTACAGTTTATAAGGAAATAGTTTAGTACTATGACCTTACTCAGGAAATTATAATACTCAGATACCCATGCGATATGTTCCCACATGAGATCCGTTGCAATAGAAAGCTATAGAAAAGGAAAGACATGAGCTGACTATTTATCAACAGCTTAGTATGTATTATAAAAAAAGTAAAACATCATCTATAGTTAGACTGAATATTTAAAAAAATAAAAGAATGGTATTGGCTCAAAACTTTTATAGAAATAGAAATCAAAATATTCATTAATTTTTTAAGTGCTTGGTAAAATGTAGTGTAGTTACATAGATAAAAACAAAGATCCTTATGCAGTGTGTTATATGTGTATTATGTGTGTTATAATAATGATGTGTGTTATAATTCACATGGACTGTGAGTGGTATGGGGACACAGAAAAGTTAGTATTTCTCCCAATACAGGTTATGGAAGTCTTATAGAGAGCTAGAGATGCAAGCTACTAAGAAAATAGGGAGTAACAAATTCAAAAATTATTTTATATTTGGGATCAGTCAACGATGCATACTAATAGAAAAGTAATACTTGGTTGAATGTGCACCATTTGTTGTTGCATATATGATATATCATGGTGTGTGTGTGTGTGTGTGTGTGTGTGTGTGTGTGTGTGTGTGTAATCAAGTATCTATAATCAATCTAAGGGAAATTATTTTCAGCCTGATAAGGTATCTTTCAACATGTTAAGATTCAGATAAGTATTTACCAACAAACAGTAATCATTGCTTACTTGAAACTGAATCCATCTATACTATGGCTCTTGCCTGACTATAAAATAAATCTAAGTATATTCTTTATTTATGTTTACTACAAACTTTATCACCTTTCCAAGACCTTTATCTTTATTAATTGAAGAAAAACATGTATATGTTTGTGTATGTGTGTACATGTGAGAGAGAGAGAAAAAGAAGAGAGAGAAGATAAATGCAAGATATATAGAACGAAAATCTGCAAAAGTGCACTATTACCTTGAATTTTCAGTATGTATATATGTATATGTATATATCTTTGAACTGCCACTTTTAGTGAACTAGATAATGCATAAAACATTTGTATAGATTACACTGAATTCTTCTATCAGTTCTGAATAACATTTTTGATTATTTCATAAGTAAATTTGAAGCTTTAGTATTAGCAAATTAAAACTTATTAGCTTTGCTAAATTATGTTGAAGAAAATAAGCTAATGGATTAATTGACTATAAATTACATAGATTTTAGAAACTAAAGCTGTGTAAACATAAGAAACTGGTACTGGATTCGATCCTCTTATTTTATAAACAAGCTCATTTTGCAGGAAATAAGTTTACTAAGGTTTTATTCAAATAAAACTTCCTAGAGTTGTTAGTGATTTTTTCCCATTTCATTTACTATTTAAATACTTCACAATGAACAACCTAAAATGTTTTGTATAAAACGTTCATTGCAGGAGTAATGTAACAGAAGTCATTGGGTTTAATTTAAAGAGTGTGCTAAACAATTGTTGAGAATTTTGACAGATTTTTACTATAGGAAGAATATGGGTAGAATATGTACATAATTATATCAATGCATATACGTATATTTTCTTCTCTTCTAGGCCTATCATCAACAGAATAGAGAAATCAAAAAAGGGGCCAGCAATAGTAAAATAAGTTATGACATGAATATAAATCAAGACTTGGTCTTAGCACTCAAGTTTTGAAGCCTGAGTGTGCTCTAAATAATATGCACTCACAGAAAAATCCAAGGAAAAGGGATAAACAGTATCATCATTGGACCTCGGCACTCAGAAAGCAGAATATATTTTAAAAATACATATTGCTTGACATGTTCTCAATGTACATGTTAAGTCAGGAGATTATTCGTGATTTATTTAATTATGTGTTTTCTGACAATTTTCTTATCTATACTCATATAACTCACCCTGACAAAAGAGTTACTCAGCTTTTTTACAAAATATACAGTTAAGGATACTAAAACGAAAATAAAATCCACAAAAAAAGTTACTCTTTCAAAACATTGATTACTTAGACTATTGTGAAAAAAAAAATACATATTTGTGGATGGCTAGCTGGAAAGAAACCTGTATTTGTGGCTTTAGCATAGCCATTTTTTAAAGTACTAAAATAACACTTTCTTCTTTATATAATTTTTATGCACTGTTTGAGATGAAACTTCAGCTTTATTGTTCTCATTTCTTTTGTCATCACAATTCCAGGAGTTTATTTTTCCAAGTCTGCTTTCTTTCTTATTCTCCTTCTTTCCTTTTTTTCTTTCTCTCTCTCACATATTCTCTTTTATTAATAATCATACTGAAATAATATAATGTCTGAGTAGAATTTTATTATGTATTGTTTACATCGTGCATATTTTCCCCGTATCATTTAAATTTTTTATTAAAAACATGCATAAAAATAGGCTGGTATGACTCCTGCTTTCAGCCTCAACATGAAAAGAGCTTAGAAGTCACCATTTGTATCCTTAAAACAAGAAAAAGCTGAACAAACTGAAAATAGATGACTTTTCTTATGTGCATCAAAGATCTGAGTTTGCAGAGCAAATCTCCAACATGAATTCTGGAAAGAGAGGTAATTCCAGAGAGTCATAGTCAAGATTTGCTTACTTGAAATAGAAGCAGCTGGAGACATAAATTCGTAGGAACAATTAAATGGCAATATTATTAAACTACTGGATGCTGATTGTGGACTAATATAAGAATGAGAAACTATAGGGTCCTCAATCTTGGTGAGGAGCCTTTTGGGTTTTACTTCCAGAAACTCCACTAGGTTCTCAGGATGAAGACCTCAATAATATCCAAATTCAAGTGAAAACACAGTTTGAAGAGACAAAGCAAGCATCCGAATCAGACTCAGGTATAATACAGATTTTGTAGTCATCAGAAAGGGAATTTAAAATAATACGTTAAGTGCCCAAATATAAAAAGTAGAAAACACGTAAGAACAAATGTGTTGTGTAAGTAAAAAGGTGAAAATCCTATAAAAGAATCAAGATAAAATACTAAACATCAAAACACTATAAGATAAGTGAAGAAGACTTTATAAGGGCTCATCAGCAGACTGAACTTAAAATGGCATTATATTAAATGCTCAGTTGAAACAAAAGATGTCAGAAAAAGATGAATAAAAAAGAAATAAAGGACAAATTCAATGAACATAAAATGGGTACAACAAACATGGTTGATATAAATCCAAAATAATATAAATAAACACTTTAAACGTGAATGGTCCAAATAAACCAGCTAAAAACAAAGATTTTCGTGAATAAAAAACAAGAATGCAACTCTGTTGTCTAGAAAAAAACTATTTTATGAATAACATAAAGACACAGATAAGTTAAAATTGATGGACACAGAAAATGTATGATAAGTAGAGCATTACATAATGATAAAGCACCAATTCTCCGAGAAGACCTAACAGTCTTAAATGAGTAATACAATATATCAAAAAGTATGAAGCAAAAAATATTATAACTGCAAAGAGAAATAGACAAATTCACTAATTATAAATGGAGAATATTCTTCTACATGTTACTATCTGGATCTATATTAACATTAGTTCACATAGATATCTCCAGTTCTAATCCATTACAACATGGATCATTCTAGACTTCTCCTCTTGCTTGCTTGCAACCTCCCACTTCAACAGTGAGCAACTTGGTTCCCACTATCCGCCATCCATAATTTAAATGTTCAATTCCAATATACTTGTATAGCAGTATCAGAATTGTTAACCAAACTCCTGTGGGAAATAACTTTAGCAACTAGAGTATAGTATTTTTGTACGGTTTCTTTTGCATTTAGTTGTACACATTCCACTTATTTCAAAACTCACTTAAGTGAGCATATTTTCCCACACTCTTTTCAGTTGTTATTTAACACACTCGAAGTTTTACTGTTTTGTCACATTCTGCGTTCTATCCTGAGATCTCTAAACTTTTTTTTTATTTACATGCACTGAAGCTTATTCCTTGTACTGTAAAATTCTATGAGTTTCGTCCGATGAGTAGTATCATGTGCCCACCATTACAATTTCATACAGAATAGTTTCACTGCCTTTAAAATAACAAATTGTCATGTAATCAACTTCATTTTATAATCCCTAATCCCTGGTTATCTCTAATCTTTTCTGGTCTTTTATTTGTTTTTCCCCAAATATCATATACTTGGTATGATTCATTATGTAGGTTTTCAGACTGGATCTTTTCACTTAGCAGTATTTATTCATATAGTCATACCATTCATCTATATCTTTGTATTGTTTAACAACTCATTTCTTTTTATTGCTGATTAATATTTCACTGTACTGATATATTTTAGTTAGTTTATCTATTAATCTTGGTTATTTTCAAATGCTGTGATTATAAACATTCATAATTAAATAAGTTAACATAAAGCTGCTATAAACATTCATGTGCAGTTTTTTTTTTTCCATGTGTGTATATGTACATATCAGTTGAGTAAACACATAGCGAAACAATTCTTGGATTATAAAGTAAGATAATGATTTGTTATGTAAGAAATTGCCAACTTCCCGAAATACCTATACAATTGTGCATTCCAAACAATGGTAAAGAAGAATTCCCATTAATCTACATTCTCATTAGCAGTTTCTATCATCAGTTTTGTGTGTGTGTGTTTGTGTGTGTGTGTATTCGAGCCATTCTAATAGTGATGGTTTCTCATATTATGTTAATTTTTAATTCCAAACACATGAAAACTAATAAATAAATTCATCAAAGTTGTGGAACACATTATCAACACAATAAAATCAGAAGAATACATAAAAGATGGCAATGGTCTATGGAACACACTTGAAGTATCACTAGTTCAATGCAATATCTGAGAAATAAGTGCTGGGTAAAAGCTTTCTACTATTAATAGTACAATAGATCTGAGTCAAATATTACATCACATATTTGAGTCATCATTATTGAAAATTAAATAAATTACAAATTTTCTAAAATCATTGACGCAGTAAAGAAAAAGTCTACTAAAAGGAATAAATATTTAACTTCCTAAGATTTCTCATTTGTTTAACATGTCAAAATGTATAAAATATAAAGTTATTAAAATGAATTATAATAAACTATAAATTACTAAATTAATTAAACTATACTATTTTAGATTAATACTTTAATAAATATATTTAAGTAGTCTCACATTATTGAAATTACATTTATTAATATAATTTTATTATGATAACAAATGCTGTGATAAATATTAGTTTGTTTGTTTTTTTTCTGTTGCTGTTAAAAGTAAAACATAACCTAGGGAATAAATCAGAAAGGTGGCTAAAAATTAGCATAAATTATTCCTCCTATAAATTAATCCAAGAAAGCAGAACTATAAAACTTATAAAGTGGAAATATAAAAAAGTATGTCTTAGAGTTAAACTTTGAAATATATCTAAAAACAGTTTTAAAAACTAAGTTTCCTTGGTTTTGGCAACTGTATTATTTATCTATTGCTGTGTAACAAATTACCTAAAAATGTAGGCCTTAAAATAACAAACATCTATTATTTCATTACTTCTCTGAGTGGGAAATCAGAAGGTACTTGGCTGGGTCATCTTGTTCAGATCACTCCCAAGTCTGCAATTAAGTTGTCAACTGGGGAAATGGGTCATCAAGTCCAGACCACACCTGAAGAGAGGGGTTTATCCAATTGCTTGAATACAATGATGGGGATAATGGGGGGCCATTTTTATATCTGATAATACCACATAAAATTATGATCAAATTTGGACATTCTCCATCTTGAGAAATACTGAATTATTAGACAGTGTAAAAATTATATACATTTGAGCTACTCTCTGTTTCTTATAAACATTTTGTTGCCTAAGTGCAAATTCTTTAACACATGAGATCATGAAAACATCATTCAACAGTTATCAGTCTGTAAGGAAAGTACAGGCCAAATATGTAGATTAAAGATCTCTGTTTCTGTTACTAGCTATATTCCTGATTCAGGATATAACTTTACCACTTGAATCTCAGTTTTAACTGGGAAATGTAGTTAATCTTACCCACTTCACAGAGTCATTGATGTTAGTATTTAATGAAACATTATATAGAAAAAAAAAGCACTCTTTGTTAGGATTATAGAAATGCTCTAGAAACTGAGCATAGTTATTTATAAAACATGTCAAATTTAATTGAGACTACTTAATATTTTACAGACGTTCAAAAAACAATTACAAAACTTAAATACAAGAGTAAGGGTACATGATTTAAATTAACTAAATTGACTATAAAATAGACAGGAAAGAGTGAACATATTTGTGAACAAGAGTTCCCATTTAAATGAATCCATTGCAATCAGAAAGCTAAGCAATACTATCATGGGCCTGTAGTAGAAAAATATATAATTATTTTAAAATATATGAAGAAATAATACCTAAAATTACACATTGTCTCAATATAATGCATTGACTATTTTGGAAGAGAATTATTATGCAAAAGAATATTGAAATGGATATTAACTTGGTGCAACACTTCTCAGGAAAAACAGAATTTTGATTTTATTTCTCATCTGGAAAATGAGAGAACATAACCACATAATTCATAAAATTTCATTCAATTTTTCATAAAGAAAAAAGTGTTTGAACAAAAGATAAATTATAAATAATCCCTCATAAATTATACTTTTAGAAGGTGAAATTCCATAAAAATTTGTTTGCATAATAGAAATTATATAGAGATATTGTGACCTATTATTTTCAAGCATGTGATGCTTGAATTATGCTAAAACATATTTTAGGCAAAAATATATCAAATTAAACAGTAATTTAGTGAATTTAATTGTATTGTTCCATCAAATTTGAATATTCTGTGTGTTAACAAGAAACGACACTTTCTTAAGTAAATGATAATTATGTTTGGTAACATGAAATTTATTTTATTTTATATCAAATATTAAATGCTGGAATCAAGATAGACCTAATTTCTCTGTTAAATACAAAATTATAAATTAAGCTGAATACAAGAACATGTTGATTATGAAACAGGAAATAATGGACTTGAGGAAATATCTGAGTAATTGAATATGTTTGTTTGCTCTTAGAGCCACAAGGGAAATTTTACATGAGCAAGTACTTTATTCGTACCAATAAAATAATTTATTTGAAAGTAATTTTAAGTATTTAATCCTAGTTTGATTACCTTTTTTCATGTAAATGCATTTTTTATTTTTATATATTTATTTTTATACTAAAACAGCAATAAGCATCCTTTATATCATATAGAAAAATATTGAACTCTAGAATACTTAGTTAGATACATACATATATACAAATAATCTATAACACAATTGTTTGATTCTTCATCATCTTCATCTCATTGTCAATTGTATAGATATAGTGTATGTGTGCATATATAGATATAAAGTCATTTTTCATCATATCGGTGTCCTAGATAGAAGAGACATCTTTAAAAATTAGTAATTTCTCTTGTCCTCAAAATTTTGAATCTCTCCCTCTCTACAATTTAACTTTACTACTTATATGTTTAGACCTATTTGTATTTACATCTAATTTTTGTGTTTAATTAAAAGCTGTATGCATGTTTATTACAGCATTATTTATATTAGTCTATTGCAGAAGAATGGATAAAGAAGATGTGGTAAATTTATATACAATGGAATATTATTTTGCCATAAAAAAGGACATATTGCCATTTGAGACAACATAGTTGAACACTGAAGGCATTGTAATAAGTGAAATGGGTTAGAGAAATACAAGTACTATATGATTTCACATGTGAAATCTTAAAGAATATGAATTTTAGATACAGAGGACAGATTGGTGGTTTGCCAAAGGCAACGGGTAGGGTAGCAAAATGGATAAAAGAGTTCAAAAGGTTCAAACTTCCAGTTATAATATAAACAAGACATGGACATAATATACAGCAGTGTTAAATGTCAATTATGACTCAAGATAAAAGTCCACAATTCTATAAACATCAAAACCCTATTTTGTAGACTATTCTTGACATGTTATATCTATTTAAAAAATTTTTTTTAAATTACATTTTAGAAAAAATTTCCTACAATTTTAGAAAAATTGAACATGTTTCTATTTTTTAACTCTACTTATAATCACTGTTTTATTTTTTTTCACACTGTTTGGACACATATCTTCCAAATGTAGCAGTTTAAAATTAAATTAGAAATAATTTTTTTTTTTTTAAATTTTTTAGAGCTGATGGCATAGTCTGATCCTCAGTGGCTCTCTTTCCAACTTTCCTGAGCCTTTAAAAAAAAAAAAAAACTACATATATTGTCAGTATTTTTCTTTTCTCACCTTCATTTTTATAAGTCCCAAACATTCTTTGAATTTTCTTGGTATCTTTCAATTTATTTGTGTGTGTGCGTGTGTATGTGTGTCTTCTACATCACTGGCATTTATTATAACACTCTAATGCTTTTCGCTCATTAAAAATGATGATGATAGCTGTATGTTATTCCTCAAAATTGTGAGATTTAAGATATTTTTTTAATTTAAAGACAGCACTTGTTCTATATAGAAATTTTATACTTCAATTGTGGATAAGATGTCTCTACTTATTTTGTTATTAACATCTCCATGTGGAGTTCTTATTTCATGGGAAATCAAAAACTTTCGTTAACATGTTATTTCTCTTATTCCCATTCGTGACAACATGCATTTTCTTAAATTTAGAGTTATAAATTAAAGTTGGTTGAAGCCCTTTGTTTCTTTTTATTTTAACTTCTAAGATTAAGTACACTAAAGAGTGATATAGTCTTTATGAAAAACTGCCTCATTAATTGGTTGTAGAAAAGTTAGCCAGTATGCAAAGGGAGAAGTTATTTTCTACCTTTAATATGCATTTAGATAAGAAATATTTCCCCAGAGTTAACTTGAAAACAGAAATCACTAAAAGCCCTTCACTCTTGCCATGCAATTATCTTAAAGTACTGTAAGTGAGGAGCTATGTGATAATGGCATTTGAAGAAAATTTTTGTCTAGCATTTAGATGAGTAAATCAAAGCCAGTTGAAAATGAAATATGCTTAAAGGATTATTTCCTTATCATAAGAAATCAATATCTTTCTAATTGCCCATTATTTTTATGATAACTAAAGACAATAATGGTTGTAAAAGCACTTTGTACATGTTAAAAAGCTTTTACAAATCTTTTTCTTAAGTAAAACAATGTTATGGAAATGGTTTGTACAGAGTTGCAGCTCCTATTGTCAGATTAGTAACAGCTACAATGAAGAGCAGTGAAATGAGAGGTAATGGGGGAAATTTACACAATTCTTAAAGAAAATCTAGGAATACACAAGAACAGACAGAATTAGTCTTGTTTCCTAGAGCAGTTAATCGTACTTAATTTTAAGAGTCGCTGCTAATCCTTTGCCATTTTTAGAACTAGGGTATCACACTACTTATAAGCATAGTTAAAGTAATATCTATTTTATTTTCTTAATAAACAATTGTCTTTCTGTATTATGGTAATAAGCTAGTAAGATATGTCTTAACTTGTAGGTTTTTAATGTATTTTATGTGTGAAGAAAAGCCTATTTTAGGCAAAACTCCTACTACTCTATTATTAGTCCAAAATGTAGGCCTGGCACCTAGGAAAATTTACTTTTCTCAAAATGGAAATTTTTACTTATGACTTTCCATTCTTAAGTAATATTTTATCTGCTTTAGAACATCTTAAGCAAACAAATCCATTCCATTCCAATAATTTAAAATCAATAATGAATCTGGGAGATTATATTTAAGTAGAGCTATTTTTAAGTACTAACTCAAAGTAATGCATTAAAGCAAGTTACGCCAATGAGGAAGTCCTACTTGGCTATATTCAGGGACACGGTCAATGCATAAGGTTAAGGCAAGAGAGTGAAAGACACTGGGAGCTGGGACACAGGAATGATCAATCGAATTCACTCCTATCTCAGTGTTAACAGATATAATTTCCCAACAGAAACCTAAACTCTGGAGCTTAATGTGAAAAGCTCTATAATCAAAAACTGTGTATGGGCCTAGCAACGCATGTCTGTGGTTCTTAATGTGATTTATCAGATCAAATTTTATTGAGACAAATATAAGATATTCTATTAATTAGAATTTGTTATTAGATTGTTTATAATAAATGAAAATAATATTAAATTAATATATATTTAATCCTTTCACAAAAAGAGAATCTTCACATAGACCATCAAAGGATGACATTCGTTTCTATAAAATTGTCTTCTTCTCATAGACTGACATGAGTGTTAAAGCTCCAGCCACTGCATACATGCTCCACATAGAGAGTCAGGGAAAGGTAAGAAGATTTTAACACTTCTCTGTAGAGGAGTCTGAGGAGAACCACATGTTTCCTGCTACTAGAACGAGTCACATGGCCATACAATGTGTAGGTAAAAGAGGGAGTTTTATTTTAGGTGATCATTAGCCCAAATAAAAAATTAAGGGTCTTATTGTCACTCTCAAGTTAAGTAGATCATCCCAAGCTAAGTAGGTCACACAAGCTAAACTGAAAAATTGCCAAAATTTCCGTTAACTATGCTGTTAGCATATTTTCCAGAAAACATCGGGCCTTCCAATAGTCACCTGCAGACATCACTGAAGAAAGCAAAAAGGGAACTGACTCAAACAGGTTAAGGTGGCCATCTTGACCTATTATAGACTGAGAGCTTATTATAATAGTTAAATCTCCAACTCTGGGAGTTTTTAGACACCATTTTCTGAATACAGGATGCAGGAAGAAGCACGACCTGCTACTGCACAAATGCCAGCCTGATGCTGCTCTAACATGCTATGACAAAATTTTCATCATGAATATGTGTGAGTTTGCTAGGATAAAAATATAGAAGCTTCCCAGTTTGTGGAGCTGTGGCTTTGGAAATTATTCCCTGTGGGCTCCTTAATAGCTGAAAATTAATTTTGTTTTGTGTGGTAACTACCCTTGGTGAATTGTCCAGTTCTTGAATTACCGAGACAAATCCAGATTTGGTTAAAGAAGAAAAAATGTATACTGCAGTGAACAACTTAAAGATTATCACTGGATTTTTTTTTTTTTTTCATAGATGTGAAGATAGTAGGTTGTGATTGGCTCAAGTGAAATCCTGTTTCTTTCACCCAAAGATATTTGACTTCAGGCAAGGAGGATATCAGCAATTGGTTTGCTCATCTATAAAATAGAGATAATAATGACATTCACTCATATGGTGATTAGGGTTAAATAAGTTCTTAGAATACTGCTTACCACATAGCGTCAGAAAATATCAGCTATATTTTAACAATATGATAAAGGAGGAAGGCCATTATGGCTATGGGAAACGTATGTGATAGGACTCTCATAAAAATGGCCTAATCCACAAATTCGTAGAGAGCTAACTTTAAATAGGACAATTATTCCTTTGGACCTAATAAAATGTTTTAAAAATCCTAGGAATTTAAGATTGCTTAAAAGGATAAAAGTATTGCACATCCTACAGGAACTTACTATGGAACATTTTCAAGGCAAGAAAATAATCCTCAGAAAAACTCTATATGAATACAGTTTTTAAGTTTCTCTGTTTTATAGATGATGACATTGAGGCAGAGGGTGTTTAAATAATCTTCCTAAGGTCATATGGCTAGGAGATCTTGAAGCAAGAGTACTAAGCTGGGGAGTCTGAATTCCTAAAAGTATAATTTTAGCTTCAGGATTTTATTCAAAGAGAATGACACTATTCAGTAGACCCAGGAGGGGAACTGGAAATCAAACAGCTTTTTCCCTTCATTGAATTTTGAAGGGATAAGCAGAGGAAAGGGCATTTGTGTGTAGCATCAGAACTGTGTGTGCCTGGTGATGGTGGTGGATAAGAGAAATAAACAAGATTTTTTTTCTTCAGTCATATAATCTTAATTAGAGGTTATTCAAATTTAGTAATTTCTTTTTTTTTTTCAGAGAGAGAGGAAAAAATCTAGTAAAACTTACTAGCAATGGTTAAAAATTTCAGAAATGCCAGTCAATTCTTTTTGCAAGACATATTTAAAGAGAATCCAATCCTTATGAGGCAAGTAAAAAGACAAGTCAAAGTAACTTAGAAGAACAGAATCTTGGAATGAATGTTACTTGGTTGTGATATTATTCTAACACGACTGCTTCAATGACAACGTTCAAGCATTAATAGTGTATTTAGTTGTCTTACAAAAAAACAAGTTCATTCATAACATTTAGAAAGCTGCTTCTTCCTTTGTTTTGTGTTGTGGTAAACCTTAAAGCTATGAGCATGCATAACTAAAGATGTAGACAAGACTGAAACTATTTTAGCTTTTTTTCTGTCCGTAGGCATTTTAAAAAGAGACTCCATCAGTCAAAACATTACATTCTTTTTCTGTTTTGTTGAAACCACGATGCTTATAATAAACCTGTCCTCCAGCTATTTCCCATGCTCTTACTGTACCCACTGTTACTGATTATATATAACGGCATGCTGATGCCTGTATTTAACCCTCCTACTGTTCACTGTTAACGTTAGTCATTATGGTACTTGATCGTATCTCATTTCATTGCATATTTGAAGCTTGCTGAACAAAGACAGCAGGCAAGTCCTGGATGTTATAAGAAAAGAAAAGCATGTTTTAAAACAACAAAGTTCCAATTATGTTTAATCCATGGAGAAAAATAAAAATTCAAGAACAAGGTATAATATGCTGCTTTAAAAACTGGCAAATCCTTGTCATTTTTTCCATAGAATTTCAAAAAGATTACTGCTGCTTAGTTCTTATAACAGAGGCAAACATGCTTTGATTTGCAAGACGTTGCTCTTAAAATAAAAAGGATAAGAAATAACATCAAAAAGTAAGAAAAGTATAGAATGAAATAAAAAAGGAAGATTTATACTAATTGATATAAATATTCCACCATTGTTTTCAGTGAGTAGAAAATGTGTGATGGGAAATATTATGCTAGAAGAAAGCACATAATTTTAAGTGACTATATGTATACTCTTCTTATAGAGAAAAATGGATATGGTGATTACTCGTATGTGTCAATTGGGTGAGGCTATAGTATCCATTTTTCATTTAAACACTAATCTAGGTGTGTCTGTGAAATATTTAAAGATGCGATTAACATCTACAACCAGTTGACTATAAGTAAAGATTTCCTGAATAATGTGTATGGTGTGTATCCAGTCACTTAAAAGTCCTTAAGAACAAAACTGAGATTTCCCCTGAAAAGGGAGAAATTCTGCAACACCAACTGCCAGTAAAGAAAAAAATAACAGACTGAAAGTCTTTGCACAAATCACAAAGGGAACAGTGTAGCTTCTTTGCTAAACAGTTTCTCAATATCTCCTGCTTTGTGCAATGCCAGGAGAAAACTGAAATAAAGAGAAAGTATAGGGAGCAATTTTTGGCTCAGGGAGTTTTGATAAGTCATATTGTCCAAGATAGCTTCTTTATCTCTTGTCAGTTAGTCACCATGCTTTTAATAAAATCTCCTAACTTTCATCCAGTAAGCGGTTTTTCTCTTAGTTTATTATACCTCTGGTAGGAAGGAAAAGCTCCTAAAAGATATCGATGTCAAATTCCTAGAACCTCTTGATGTTATTTTACATTCTAAAAGATGTGGTTAGGTTAAGGATCTTGAGAGAAGGAGTTTATCCTGGATTATTCAGAAGAGCCCTGAATGCCACGACAAGTGTTTATATGAGAAAGGCAATGGGAGATTTTCACACAGACATGCACAGACGAGAAGCCAATGTGAAGATAAAGGAAGAGGTTGGAGTGATGAAGCTATAAACCCAAAAATGGACAGCCACCAGAAGCTGGAGGAGGCAAGGGACTAATTCTTTCCTGGAGCCTGCAGAGAGAGTATGGGCATGCTGAATTCTGACATCTGGTCTCCAAAACTGCGAGAAAAATAATTTATATTGTTCTAAACTGCCATGTGTGTGGTAACTTGTTATATAGCACCCTCAGGAAATTAATACAATACTTTATGGCTTTAGGGGCTAAGAATATTTCCCAAGAAAGAAAAAGACCAATATTATTCTAGGTTCTATAATAGAATGACTTGGTCAAACCTGAGTTTTCAAGATTATAGTTTAATTAGAGTATTCCATTTACCCCCAAACATCATGAAACATATTTTGGACACTATAAGCCTTTACCAATGACTTACATGACTTAGCAGTTCTATGTATTTTCATTTTTTCTATAGAAAGAATAAGTAGACCTCAGGTGAAAGTGGGACCCTTACTCTTGGTATAATGTGCTGTTTTAACAGAATTCCTTCAATTCATCAACAATGGTTAAGATAGAGTAGGAACATTCAATTTAACGTCACTTGTCTCCCAAATGTAGTCAAAAAATGAGTCTGAGCATTGCTCTGAGTGCAAAACAATACCAAATCTTGGCCTTGTACCATCATCATCATGAGGTTAAAAGAAGGTTTGTGCACTGAGATAAGACGTTCATTAGCTCTTCTGTCTCTATCATGAAATGAGAAAAAAAAAACAAACCCCTATGCTTCCCAACACAAAAAAGCCTCACCACTGCTATCAAAGTGGAAGTCACTGAAACTTACATATGTTTTTGTCCCAGGTTACATCAAGCATCAATAAACCACAGGAGCCATGACTCTTTCGCTATCTCCATTATGTTCTGTGTATCCTTTATTCTTTTCCCACCCCTCGACTCCTGAAACTCTACTTCTCTAAACATGTCACTTATGCATTATGTTCATTATTTATTTTATGTCTCTTGAATTAGAATATAAAGCCTACAAGGCAGCAATCTTTAATCATTCTGTTTACTAATGTATTTGCCCAGTTTCTAGAACTATATGTCACTCATACTGGTGGCTCAATAAGTACCCGTTGTTTGAATAAGTGTGTGAGTGGATGATTAATCTGGTCACTTTTTTCCTTCTGAAGGAAAAATAATCTTCAAATATGCTGCCCTGGATTCAAAGTCAAGTTTTCCATTAACTAATTGTGGGACCTTAAAAAAGTAATAGCTTCAGTTTCTTCATTTTAAAAACACAAATAATAATAATTAGCTTATTGTGAACTTTGATGAAAATTAGAACTATTTTGAAATACTAAAAAGACTTTATATATATTGCCTGTTGTATCTTTAGCTGGGCAGAGCGAAGAAAAAGGAAAACAGTTTATTCAATAACCAACAGTTATGCTGATTGCCAACTAAGAAAGCACAACTCCCAAATTTCACTGCTTTAATTTCTAACAGTTTATTATCTTCTTATCTCCCACATAAAAATTTTATTTTTCTCTCTTAAACACACATTCATGTACTTTTGAAAACTTTGTTCTATTAGGATATGTCCTAAAAAAGAGACTGTTAATTTCCTTTTGTGTTTGAACATCCCAGTAGCCCTTCCCGACAATTCCATTAAAACATAACTGTCAGGTTCTTTATGGCAAGAGGCCACCTTTCCATGAACACCAGCAAATAAAATTCTAGAGAAAGGGTTTATATTTGAAAACTCCAGTCAATATTTTGTTTTATCTTTCTCTTTCCAACTTTGGTGATTTATCTCAACATCTGTGTAGCCCCTCCAAGCTACCTAATCCTCTGATGAAACATGATACAATCCGGGACTAGAATAACTTGGTGAGTTGATTCTGGGACACACTTTTGGGGCAAGTCGCAATCACTGTGTTGCCACTGCTAGGAGTACAGGTAGTGAAGCCTAACTGGGTTCCACCGGAGTCCCTCCACCCCATTGCTAATGCTGCTGTCTCAGTCAATTCTATTGTGATATTTGCTAATCATTTCACTAGAATTTATCATGGGCATTATCACTATTCTTACTAATAGACGACAGAATCTCTTTTCAGTGAAGAAGAGAAAATTTCAGCTTTTCAGAGACGTCTTATTAGAATGATAAGAAAAAATTTTTATTAAATAAAAAGCTAAAATAAAAAAGAGAAACCTATTGATCTCGGAATACCCCCCTATATTTTTATTTCTTAATGGGCAAAGAGAAAGAAAATACCTCTTCATCGTGTACCAGCAGCCTTTTCTTATCATTAAACAGGTTTTAGAATTCCGTCTCACAGGGTTAAATGGAGGCTGACATTAGGAAGAACAAGCACTACAAGTGATCTTACTGATTCTGGCAGCTTACTTAGCCAACTTCCAGCCAACTCAATATGGGATTAAGCCAACTAACTACAGGTTACCATCAGTAGTATTGTGTGTAGTACAGTCCCCAAATACAATTTTCTAATTCCTTGAACAAAGGCAATCTATTTTTATGTAGGCCTTGCCTATGGCCTAAAGAATGTTAAGAATTCTAAAGTAAAAGAAGTTATCAAACATTGAACAAATTTATCATATAATACCATATATGCTTTCTCATAAAACAAGACAAAAAACAAGATCTAATGGCACATCCTAGTAAATACTGTAATTCAAAAGTTTTAGAAGTATTAGAAGAGTTAAAGACTATTTAGATAAAGCTGTAACAACTAGTGTAATATAAAAATATATGCAATTTATATTGCTGACAAACTCACAGTTTCAAAAAAATTAATGTGGTTTTCTTATATACATAATGAATGAAATGCTTAATTTCAGTTTGTAGTTAATGAAAATAAAGATTTTGCTTTATTTAATATTCAAATTTTTGATACTCTTAATTTTATCCACGAATATCATGAGAGTTCATGGACTCTAGTTTAAAAATCTATGTATTTAATTATCTGTGTCACCCATATTCGATTGTACATTCTACCAAATGGCCTGTTTTATTATTCATTATTATTTGTCCTACATCAGAACTCCATTACAAAAGGAGAGAAAAATCACATGTCCTGATTTAAAATTCATATCAAATAAGTTTATTTTTTTCGTCCTTACTGCTACTGCTTTTATTTTTGATTTAACTACTAATAAGCATCTTAACATCACATTACTTTGACTCATAAATTTCTTCAACCCATTTTATCTTCTGAAGCCCATATATATACAAATCTGATCTTATAAGTTAGAACATGTTTTTTCCTCACATTCCTCAACTCAATTACATAGTTCTGATTTTTGTCATTAGTGGTGACTAAGTATAGAGATGTGGAACAGTATGCATTTATTAGTCTCTCATTAAACATATATCTATGACCTTATTATCAGCAAAAACTAGTGCTAAGAAGTGTGTGAGTGTGTGCGCGTGCACACACACGCGCTCACGTCTGTGTATACAAAAATTGAATGAATACGAAAATTCTTATTCTTGCATTTTATTCTGCTTCCCTGCAGACAGTTTCTTTAAGCTCTGGTTCTCAACATTTTCAGGTCATAATAGTAGAGTTTTAAATATTTCTGCTAGAAGACATGACAGTGTGTTCTTGCAATGACAAAATACATTAGGATGCAATTTATATCCTAAGTGATTGTGGCTGTATAAAAAAAGATATTTTAGAATATTTTGTTGTTCTGTTTTGTTTGTTTTTGTTTTAATTGGATAAATTCCCAGTGATTTATATAGTATGTTTTTAAAAATGAATATTTTCCACACCAAATAAATTTGGAAGAATGAAAATCCAATCTGTTGAAAGATGAATTCATACAATACTTGTATAGAGAGTGATAATCTCTGTCTATTTGAGCACTCGTTATGTTCAGTGCTAACTTGTGCCCAGATCACTCTTCTATCTTCACTTAGACAATCTGCACCATTTGTTGCTAGAGTGCATGTAAGTATTCTATATTAAAGCTGATGATTAACAAAAAGACAAGGTTAAAAAATATCCGTACTATTTTTAGCTGCCTCAAAACATTTTGTAATTTACTCTAAATAACAAAACTAATTGTAACATAGAAGCAGCCACCAGCCTGCGTCAGTCCATTTGGGCTGCTATAACAAAATATCATAAACTGGGTGACTTATAAACAATATAAATTTATATCTCACAGTTCTGGAGGCAGGAAATTCAAGATAAGGGTGCCAGCACGGTCAGGTTCTGGCGAAGGCCCTCTTATGGGTTGCAAACGGTCTACTTCTTGTTGTGCCCCCATATGGTCGTAGGGGCTAGGGAGCTCTGTGGGGCTTTTTTCTTAAAAGCACTGATCCCAATCATGTGGGCTCTGCCTTTATGACCTGATCATCTTCCAAAGTCCCCGCCACCAAATACAATCACATTGGAGATTGTTTTAACATACAAATTTGGGGAACATACATACATTCAGAGCATAGCATTTAAAGATATGTATGTTATGTTATATGAATGAGAACGAGGAATTGCTAATGCTAATCGTGGTAAGGAATCATCTACTTTAAGTAATTACTACAAAATATACCAGCATTTCATATTTTCATAAGAATATCTTTCATTGGATTTTTTTATAGAGCAATTTGTAAATGTTGCTGAAAGTAAATAATATCACATCCAGATTATATTAAAGTTATTGTGACGTAGCTTTTCAGAACATCAAATTTACTCAGAGATTCTTGAAGAGAAACACTGAATATTAAAGAAAGACATGGTATATAGTTTACATAAATTTTAAGAAAAAATTATAAAGGTAAGTATATTTTGACTTTGCACTGGAGGCAGATGAGGTAAACCATATTGGATTGTTTCCAACTTTTCTTGCCCTCTTACTATTTGGGATATGTTTGTGGAAAAATGTTTCAGAAACTCAACAGAAGAAAGTTAAATTTAAGAAGTCATCTTGCAAGCAATGTAGTAAGCAAAACTGACCACTTTATAAATATAGGTCTATCTAGAGTACTTGATTTATATACAAAAATTAAGTTTAAATATTTCAGACCATTGCCTCAGGGAATTGTGGCTTGTCAGTTGATTGTTTGCAACATGATTGTAACCACAGTATTTTTCTTCATACACACACACACACCCGTCAACTAGAAATGGAAAGTAGATCTCTCTTTTTCTCTCTCTCACATATACACAATGCATAAAAATGCAGAATTTCATTTGATTTAATACTTTCATTTAGGGATTCCATGCAGATAATTACTATAGGTAAATTAAAAATAAAAATGCATCCTTTCCTAATTAAAAAGTAAAACTTTAATAGCTTATTTCCTAATTATTTTTTAATACTTATTCTGTGAATTAATTTTTTCTAAAATATCTATTTTATATAAGGATGTTATATATTTCTATATGGAGTTTATATAGAAAATATATACTGTATTTTAAAGAGCAGTTATTTAAATGAACAATAGTAACTTTTAAAGACGTAACAAGTAAATGCTACTGTGAATAAAAGTGCCTTTTTAGCCAAAACTCTTCGATAATGTATTCCTCCAAAATAAAATATATTTTGAGAATATCCCTATTGTTCCAAATTCTAAGATCTTATGTATATTACCTATGGCTTCTTAATAATTAGTTCACATATTCTATATTTTTATTATTTTATAAAACAATTTTTACATGACCCCAATTTATATTTCCTTTTAGTTTATTCTATGTTTGCACCAGCCTTTTGCCAAAGTCCTCCAAAAAATCAAGGTAAGAAAGTATTTGTGGAGAAAACACAGAATTCACTGATCTCTGTAATACACCGTAAGTATTCATTTCCTTTGATGTAAACACTCCGATTTAGTTCCATATGAATGGCCATTTCAGTCAAATTATACATTTTTCCCTAAAAAATGCCAGTTGCAACACTATTATATATTTACAAATAGCTTCTAAAAGTTCAATAAAGTGTACATGCACATG
>NW_011888802.1:5203867-5206100 GCF_000151845.1 Pteropus vampyrus | reverse complement strand
GTGGTATATACACATACATACACATATACATACATACACACATACATTGATACAAACATACATACATATATTTTAAATGTATTTCCAGTGACAGAATTAAATGTTAGTACTTAACACTAGTGCTTGCTTCACTTATCACAATTTAATGTTTACTTTAAGAATTGATGACTAATATGAATAATTTTCTCAAAGTTATTCCATTTTTATTTGCACTGGCCATATTTAGAATAGTTTAGAGTATGTTTCAATGCAGCTAAAAAACTTAGTTATAAATAGAAAAAATAAGTCATTTTTTTCAATTAACACAACTGAAGATTTATTTCAATGGAATTTTCTTCATATTGTTCAAATGTTTGCTCTACAATGCTTAAATAAACTTTGTTTATTTAAAAACTCATGAGCTGATTGAGCTAATATTCCTTCCAAAACTCTAAGCTATATTTGATCTAAACAAAGCAATGGAGGAAAATTAACATATTCAATTAATGACTTGTTTAAGATTCCCCCAACCAAGCAACTGGTTTGACAGCATCTCTTCTTGAAGGGATTAGTTGTTGAGGTATTCTACAGACATAGTACAATTAGCCTGTATCAGGCAATGAAGTGTGGACATGTAAACATTTAGATTTATCGGCAGTATACTGGTTAATGTCTGAAAGTGTTAAAGCACATTTTAACCCATTAAATAATAACCAGGACATAATATAGGCAATATAGAGAGTAAAGATTATGGTATTTTATTTGTACATAAATAATAAAGCTACCCTTGAGATTACATGCACTATTTTATATTAGCCTAAAAAATCAGTAAGTGAACAGTATATACCTACATCTATTTTTACAGAATCCTCTTCTCACTTTTCCCTTCTCTATATTTTGTGTATTTCCTAAATTTAAATGCCATAATGAGGTCTTCTGTATATGCTTAAATAACAAAGAATGTTATTTTCCATCTAAATGAAACAGGTTTTAATTCTTCCCAGGTTCATCTTTGCACATTAAGTTGGCTCATTAAGTAAAATATACCACATGTTTGAAAGCTCTGACATCTACTACTACATGTGGTTCTTCAAAGACAACACCTCCCTTTGCCATTTTGAGGCTGTCCCAGGATTCTCTCTATTGGTTCCTTTGAACATTCTTTGAAGTGCCACATGTAACTAAAAGAGTCCTGGGATGCATCACTACATTATGAATTCCAGCTGCAAGCCAGCTTCCTGCTGAAGCTTAGGGATTGGAAAGAGATTACAATATGCCATCCATCTTGTTAAAATATACTCAAGAAGAAAGTTGTTAAAGGGAAAACGTTAGAGAGGCGAGGTCACAATAGCCTTTATGCTGCTTATATGAAACCTCTCATAATGAGCTGAATTAGGTATTATGATATTTTTATTGCAAATGCCTAACAGAATATGACTCTATAACTCTAAATTAAATTGTCACCTTTAGTGCTCATCAAAATGTTTTCTCATTTTTTTTTTTTTAAATACTTTTCAGCTTGCCATCACTTTGCTCAACTTTTAGATCTAGGCCTAAACATACATACATACATTTATTTGTTTGTTTGTTTGTTTGTTTGTTTGTTTATAAAGGTGCTACTGACAGTAACAACCATAACAAAATTTTATAGATTTTATTTTGAAAAAGGAAATTGCCAAACATTACCAATCTTAATACCACTGATGTTTGTTAAGTCAGCGTACAGGTAAGGCCTGAATGTGATGAAAGGAACAATTTTTAACATTGAGCTCATAAAAGAAAACTGTTCTGGTCCTATTTGGCCAAGGCCAAAAATTCTGATGCATCATATATTGGTTGACTCAGGGTGTCTACTTCTATTCTTACTTTTTGTATTCATACAAAAGTACAAACAAAAAAGTATATTTCTTTTTAATGTCATATATCTTTTGATCATGTGAAATCATGTTCACGTTCCTCCTAGCCCTCTTAATAGCATTTTGTTGGGGTGAGGTGGACACACACTTATTATCTTTCCTATCAATTCAGTGTTTTGTCAGTATCTATAACAATCTCAATCTAATCATCTCTCCTGTTTGTTCAGCATGTACATCTTCAGAACAAATTTGTCCACATTTTATTCATTATCATTTCTTTGTTGCTCCACGCAAATCTGGACCACCTCAAATCTGAGGTCAAGATCTACACCTGTTGCTGTAATGTATTTGATGGTCAGTCTTGATATCACAAATTAGAAAAAACTGGAAGCACAAGG
>NW_011888802.1:5201952-5203817 GCF_000151845.1 Pteropus vampyrus | reverse complement strand
TTTAATGTCATATATCTTTTGATCATGTGAAATCATGTTCACGTTCCTCCTAGCCCTCTTAATAGCATTTTGTTGGGGTGAGGTGGACACACACTTATTATCTTTCCTATCAATTCAGTGTTTTGTCAGTATCTATAACAATCTCAATCTAATCATCTCTCCTGTTTGTTCAGCATGTACATCTTCAGAACAAATTTGTCCACATTTTATTCATTATCATTTCTTTGTTGCTCCACGCAAATCTGGACCACCTCAAATCTGAGGTCAAGATCTACACCTGTTGCTGTAATGTATTTGATGGTCAGTCTTGATATCACAAATTAGAAAAAACTGGAAGCACAAGGTGTTACTCTTCAGAAACGAGGCATACATCTGCATAAATGCAAGATTCATATTAACAATTTCCAAATGGGTGTTAGAACACCACATAAATGATGTGTTTTATTGATGCTATTGCAGTTGCCACCCTATATCACCCTACTGCAGTGATTTGCAGCCTAAAAATTTGAGAAATAATTTTTATAATGCTTACACCTCTGGCTAAATACCATGTCCACCTTAATATTTCAGATGTCAGCACACTTGGAAAAGTATTGCAAGACATTAATTTACTAATAGCTAACATAGTGAATATTTACTATAGGCCAGACACTGCCCTAAGTGCTTCATATGTTTTAATTCATCAAATAATCATGCCATTCTGTTATTATCCTGAAGTGACCACCACAACCAAAATTTTAGTCAGATGTTGGGATTGTTAACATTAAACACATACCATACCATAAGGGCATGAAAATTTTTATTACATAAGTAATTAAAATTTCTGGGTAGAGCAGAACAGGTCTCTCATGCAGATCCAAAATGGCCTGAGAGAGCAAGGAAGGGAGATTGCTTTAGAGTTCTTTTTATGACTAGGAGGTACAGCTGAGAATGAGAGTTCTCCTACATGGTAAGGGGCTCAGGTGGTTTGAATCTTCCATCAGTGCCAAAGGATGGGGGAACCTGCATAGGCTTTCTTATTGGCTTGGGTTCATATGGAAAACAAGGGAAAGAGGGGCAAAAACTTTAAAAACTGGAACAAATCAAATACTTAAAGCTGATGTCAGACTCTTTATTATACTTTATTCTTGCTTTTGGACTGATGACTGAAAAATGCCATGTTTCATTAATTGAATTCTGATGTGTTTAAACAAACTACTGTGATACCCTGAGGACTGCGGTCTGAGGCTAGTGGGGGAGGTAAGAGTTGTGTTGAATGCCCTGTTTAAGAACTCAGCATCGCATATTTTGAGAAGTGAAAGGAGTAACTTGGTCACTATCAATAATGCTGGAACTCTGAAGTGGGTAAGAAGTGTCTCAGGGAGATCTTGCATTTCGGCTTTAGTATATTTAGTATATGTAAAACATATATTACTTTGACTTATGTTGTTTCTGTGCATCAAGAGATACCTAGAATTCTTTATCTTAAGGGAAGTAATTCTTAGGCAACGGCCCAAGAGTCTGTAAGATAGGGTAGATTTTTGTTCAGGGCATCCTGTGCTAAAGTAACTTTCTTAATGACATCACTTTCTTTTCTACCATGATTTTAATTAAAGTCCCTGATCTCTGGGTTACCATTCACAAATGTAAAATGTGAAAACTGATGTTTTAGTAAGTTTGATGCAAACTCATTTGGTAGCAAACATAATTTGCACTGTTGTGTAGTAATTTATATTATTTATCTCTCTCACTTATTAAAAACAGATATGTATTTCACTTTAAAATTAGTGAGCTCTAATATTTTAAATAAAAGGTATAAAAAAGAAGAGATATGGGTTTGATTACAAGGTTTGGCATCATAATACCTTTCTTAAATCAGCAAAATT
>NW_011888802.1:5193028-5201902 GCF_000151845.1 Pteropus vampyrus | reverse complement strand
TGTTTCTGTGCATCAAGAGATACCTAGAATTCTTTATCTTAAGGGAAGTAATTCTTAGGCAACGGCCCAAGAGTCTGTAAGATAGGGTAGATTTTTGTTCAGGGCATCCTGTGCTAAAGTAACTTTCTTAATGACATCACTTTCTTTTCTACCATGATTTTAATTAAAGTCCCTGATCTATGGGTTACCATTCACAAATGTAAAATGTGAAAACTGATGTTTTAGTAAGTTTGATGCAAACTCATTTGGTAGCAAACATAATTTGCACTGTTGTGTAGTAATTTATATTATTTATCTCTCTCACTTATTAAAAACAGATATGTATTTCACTTTAAAATTAGTGAGCTCTAATATTTTAAATAAAAGGTATAAAAAAGAAGAGATATGGGTTTGATTACAAGGTTTGGCATCATAATACCTTTCTTAAATCAGCAAAATTCTTTATTTTTGAGGTACAGAATGTTTAAGATAAATATCGTAGACCTATAATATTTCAATGCTTTGTTCTTATTACTTATGTGTAGAGAAATAATGAACAAGCACAGGTAGAGACAAATAGGAAGCTGGGACTTTTGTGAAACTAACCTTGTTAGATTTTTGAGTTTTTGTCTTTTAAGTATAAAATGCTATCTCATATAGTTGATCTACCTAATGAAAAATGGAAATAACATCAATCAAAATTAGAGATCTGTAATGGAAAAATATACCATAACAAATTATAGAACAGAAGAAGGTTGCTGGTAAAAGTGAAGAGAAAAAAAATGTGAACTTTATTTTACATATAAGTTTAAGTTGAGACATAAAAGTCATAGTTAAGTTGTAAGAGGCAACTTAATTTTTTTTAAAATCAAGAGTGAAGGAGGAAGGGAAAGTAGGAAGGAGGAAGAGAGAGAAAGAGAAAGATGACAGAGATCAAGAAATGATTAAATGATATCGATGCTCCATATCATTAGTATATGTAAAATCATCCAAGAAGAATATACAAAGTAAAGAGTTAAAGAATGGGTAAAGAGAAAGAGAGAAGGATGTTTAAAGGGAGAGTTAAGGAAGAAAGCCAGAAGACATTAAAAGAAAAACAAAGGCAAAGAAAGATAATTCCACAAAAATAAACAAAATTAGAAAGAAAGAAAGAAACAGTGGAAGAGTAAAGATTTAATGATGTGGAAACAAGAAGAAAAGACAAAAAGGGTAGTTTATGAAATACCATCAATTTAGAGAAGCCCAAAAAGACAATGTTCAGTATCAGTAGGAATCATTTTATTAGGAGTGGTAGATGTAGAAACAAATTTTGATTTGAGGAGCGAATGATTAACAAGAAGTATGAGATAGAAAAAAGTTAAATTGTATTTGAGTAGGACCTAGGTGTGAGTGATAGATCTCTCATATTCCTATTTTTACCTTCCATATATTTTAGTAATTATAAATTGAATAAATAATTCATGGTTGCTTTTGGATTTTAGAACATACAAATTAGAAATTAAATTCCATACTCAAGCTTAAGCACTACTAATAATTTGTGTATGTCTTTCTTGATACACATTTTCACTCATGGGATCCTATGACGCATACTGCTATGAAAACAGACATTTCTGACAAGGTTTCAAGATCAATAGTTACTGATAGCATTGTTATTTTAGCAGGAGTATATTATCACACTGTATGGACACATTAACATTTATTTATTTAATTATGTCTTGTTGGATATTTAAAATATGTTTCTATTTTTTTTCTTTTCATTTTTTGAGGGGGAAGGTTGAAAATGTTTAAAGAGCAGACTTGATATACATTTTAGCCTATTTGCCCCATTAATTCCTTAGGAAAAATTAACAGATTAAACTTTGTGAGATACTATATATGTATAGTATACAGTAATCTCTCCTTACCCACAGGAGATATGTTCCAAGACCCCCAGTCGATTCTTAAAACTGTGGAGAGTACCAAACCCTATGTATATTGCCTTTTCCTATACATGCATGCCTATGATAAAGTTTAATTTAAAAATTAAGCATACTATGAGATTAACAACAATAACTCATAAAAAGTAGAATGATTATAACAATATATTGCAATAAAAGTTGTATGAATGTGGTCTTTCTCTCTCTCAAGTATTTTGCTGTACAGTACAGCTTAGATGTGCTGGAGAAAGGGATGATTCACATGCCAGGTGGGACAGAGCAGAATGGCAAAAGATTCACCATGCTACTCAGAAAGGCAAGCAATTTAAAACATCTAAATTTTTTATTTCTTGAATTTCCCACTTAATATTTTTAGAATGTGCTCAACTATGGATAAATGAAACTGTGGAAAGTGAAACTTTAGATAAGTGTAGGCTACTGTATCCACACACACAAATACATATATAACAAGTACACCTTGAAGTAAAAAAAAATGTTGTTATTATGAGTAATTTGTGAATGCTTTTAAGTTAAAAATAAAGATACAGAAATGAAAATTACTCTTAAGGAAAGAAACTAAATTGATGTAGTTATGTCTTTGAGGGAGTGGAAAGAATTTTGATTCAGTAAAGAAATTAAAAATGGCTTAGATGGAAATTTTTTTTTTTTTTTTTTTTTTTTTTTTTTTTACGGAGAGATGAGGAAAAGGAACAAAAATGTAAGTGATACAGATTAGATCACCTATGTGTATATACTAACTTGATAGAGTACACCTGAAACCTATATTCTCTATAAATAGCAGGTATAAAGTCAGGACCAGGCCTGAGGAAAACTAAAGAAAGATTGAAATTGTCATGTTGATACACAGGAAAATAAGGTCAGAAGGAACCAGAGGACTAGCAGTTAAAATGAAGTGAGGTAAAATGGGAGAAGATACACTTGAAGCCTCACCAATCTATCCAACAGAATGGTTTTTATTTGTTTTTGCTTTTCCAGTTGAAAACCTAGATTTAGAAACATTGTTACAGTTTGTGGATAAATGAGAAAGACAAAAGTTTTTGTTTTTGTTTTTAATTTTGGTTATAGTCTGGAAAGTAAGTGAAATGATATAGGATGAAGTCTAAGCTTGAAAGAGGAAAAAATAGAGAAGAAAGAATGTTGTTAGATTGAGAGAAGGAAGGAAAGATGAAATGTTCTCAACAAAAAATACAGAAAAATAAGTATGCAAAGGGAAAAGAAATCATGCTCTTCCAGATGGTGGACCAATTAATATACGATGGAACTCAAAAGAAAATAAAGGAAATCATAACCACAGGTCAAATGAAGGGTTTGCATGTTAAGTAACACTTCTATTTCAGCAAAAGAGAGAGGGAGAGGAGAGGAGGGGTGGGGAGAGGGAGTGATTTCTTCTCTAGGAGTATTTGCCCATTCTAGTTGTGAGCAGATCTGGCGGGCCCAGAAAAATAGATTTCACTTGAAAGCAAAACTGGAGTGCTTTTGGCAGTCTTTCAGAATTGTCATTTCAGAATGGCAACCAGGTCAACTCATAATCAGATTTACTTTGTCCTGAAACTCTGTCTTGTTTTAGTGTAAAGGTGAAGAATCTAGTTGGAAGCTAAAAGATGGAGTGATATTTCCTATAGTCTTATAGTGCTTAATCTTGCTACAAGCTTATGAACAGTCTTCCTGTCAAGGCATTTGCCATAGTTTGAAGCTACCTGAGGCAAGAAGTTAAGAGTTGAACTCAAAATTTCCAAGGAGCAAAATGAATGCTCTTTCATTCTTTCATAATAAAAAGTCAGGTCCTCCTTAGTTGCTGAATATAAAACCCAGGAAGGCTTCAATCAAGGGACAGAAATAAATGATCTCTGACCAAATACCAGTTTTAATTAAGGTATTCAGCAAAACAAGAGATATTTAACCTGATATTACACATTTCTGCATTGTAAAAATGCAAGTGATAAAACCAACTTCATCAATTTTTATAAAAATTAAATGAGAAAATACAAAATTACATATATATGCGTATATATATACATATATGGTTCATAATAAGAGTTTAAGAAATAGAACTTTATTGCTACACACACACACACACACACACACACACACACACACACGTACACAATCAACTATACTTTGAGTCCTAGGAAAACAATTACTATGTGTCTTTACTGATACTTATATCTCCAGAACCTAGCACAGTGCAGTGTCTGGAATCTGATTGATATTCAGTATATATTTATAACATAAATATACCACTGGATTCTTACAATGGTAATGATTGTAGAAACAGTGGGAAGAACATCAGCCTCCTAATTTTTCAGCCTTTGTGAATAGAGCTATTTGGTTCTTGGTTAGTGTGGTTTAGTATAAATTTTCCATAACAAAAACATATATAACAATTGTGATTAAAGACATATTTGAGCAAATATGAATGTGAAGAATAAATATCTTTCTTAAGTAAGGGCTTAGATGGAACAAAAGGACATTAGGTACTGATCTAAGACAGCAAAGTGTGGTTTTCAGAGATAAGAATTGAAGAACTTATATAATGCATTATTCACAATCAGTTATAAAGAAAAATGATTTCAATAAATTATATTCAACAGAAGTCTTTTTTCAATTCCTGAGATGGTAATAGGAGAATTTGTTTTAAATTTATAGAAACTTACATAGTGTTTTCATTTCATAGTATGAAGGTCATTATCTACAAAAATATTTTATTACTGTAAATAACTAATGACATGGATAAAGGATCTCATATTATTACTATCTCTCAATTGGATAAATCCTGTAAGAGTACTGCTGTCAAAGTTCTGGTTTTTAGAATGAAAATTTTAAATAGCTCCCCTTAGAAAACTGATATTTCACAATTTATAACTGTATTAATAGGTCACCTATAACTTATTAAGAAATAGGACTAAAAGCAGATACTTTTTGAAGGTGTAAACAGGCTTTAAGATCTTCCTGGAATGGCAAGCTTTATCAGGCATCATGGTTGTAGTTGAAGACTTCAAGTAGGCAGAGGCAGTCAAATATTAGGAAATTGATGGAAAGGAAATCAAAACAAGAAATTGTGTTTAAGGTCATTTGAAACAGAATATCTGATCTCTTAGGCTGTAGCAGCATGACAAAATGGTATCAGTCAGTGCTCTGAAATTCCATGACATATTAGAAGATGACATACATGCCTTCATATGATTACCCTAGTACTGCTTTCGGCTCCAGAAAATGATCTTCACATCTTTCAAATGCATACCTCAAATGGAAAAAAAAATTGCATGAATTGAGTACATAATTTTTAAAAATATTCACTAAATGCTATATGAATGTACGTATGTATGACATTATAGCTTGTTTCCTAATTTGTTGACTGAATACAAATTGTTTGTACCATAACCATTTCCATTTTGCTCTTGTAATCATAAATATCATTATATAATACAGTAAACTTATAATCAGTTATATGAAAGGTGTTTCACATACATAATGCCTACCCGTTAATTAACTCTGTGAGATCAACACCTTAGTAACTTGTTTAGCTTCATTTCATAACTAAACTTTAACTCCATAAGGAACATAAATTCTTATTTATTTAAATCTATCTTGCTTAAAATTTAATCTATAAATATGTAGTCATAAAACAGGACTTTATGAAGAAACTTCACAGAGACTGGAATTTATATTACTCTAATTAAATGTGTATAAATATATAACTCTGCATAATAAAAAAGTTAAAGCTACTTACAATTTAAAATAATACAATAAAAATTTAAAACAAATCATTTTTATTTAGACAGTTAAAAATAGTTTGAAAGGATCAGAAACTATGCAGTGAGCATGATGCTATATCCTTTGACATTTGGCATAAATGAATAATTTAAACTATTATTAAAACCATTTCTATTTCTATATGATTTAGTTAATATGATATGATAATCTATTTATACTCTAGGATCTTATGATGCTATGAGAATGCAAGAGCTCAAAGAGTTATCAAGGAATTGTAACCGTAATCCAGTAATGACATGGAGTAGAATAGGTGGAGGAAAGTCTTTAGAATTATGTCTGAAGGCTGTGGAATCAAGAATTGCAACTGTCTTGCTTTGCCCCCTGACATTGAGCTTAATAGAGTTCATGTAAAAAATTATTTTAAATATAAAACATTTTATTTCTATTATGTTCATGTTTACCTATTTTAAATACATAAGCAAAAATGGAAAATAACAAAACAAATACATACCCACAATCCACATTAATAAAATATTAACATCATATCATAAGTATTTAAGATTTATATTTTAAATAAATAAAATTTTGTAGATATGTTTGAAGTCCCTCATATGCCTGCGCCTTTTCTGATATATTTTTCTTCTGTTCCAGAAAAAAATCACTGTCACAATTTCAGATGTATCATTTTAATGTATGTTCTTATATAATTTAGTATCTGTTTCCATAAAAAATATTTTTTAACTTTTAAAGTTTTTAACATAAAAATAGGATTATGGTTTTGTCATTTTGAATATTTTAAGTTTTTATTCAAATTTATGCTTTGAATATATCTTCATTAATATTAAATGTGCTCTAGATTATTCATGGCTAGCACTGCTCATTATAATACTATATGAAAATACTGCAACTTATTTATGTATTTTCTTACAGATCAGTATTTATATTTCCTATTTTTCACAGGACTATTTTTTCTAACTTCTTATGTGTAAAAGTTTCTCCAGGGCATATACTATAGAAAAGTGGACTCCTAAAATTTCTACTGGTAGATGATGAGTCTTTGAATCTTTAGAGTGCTCATCTACAGTCTCTGTCCTGCTTAATGTTTATATCTAACATGCTGTATACACATTGCTCCTCTGTCCTAAAGAGCAAGATGTCAGAGTCATAGTGGACCAGGGGCCTATACTTCAGAATGTACAGATATTCCTGATCTTAATCATATTGAGATGTAGGAGAAAGGTTTATTAACACCCCTAACACTCCAGGTCAAGAGTGTACCCATAAACTGCTATTCATTCCATGATAATGAGAACTGTTTCTGAATTTCTTTTATAATATGGGTAGAAATGAACTTTTACCAAGTTAACAGTCCCATATTATGTACCTTAGACCTATAGCCAAGTTAGCACACTGGGCACAGTGTCTGCAATTACAGCCTACTATTTGAGCATATGGTAATCTACCTCATCTGTCAGTATCATTTTAGTTTTTGCAGGGTCAAGACAGGCGAGTTAAATGGAGACATCATGGGTATTCACCACTCTTGCATTCTTTAGTATTCAAGGATGAAATCAATTTCAATTTCTGCTATTACTTCAGACAAATATTATATTTTATTTAATGTCTTACCATGGGGAGGGAATCCATTTCAGAAACTTCTACTTAGCCATCCTCATTATATTCATTATTAATATACAGAACAAAGACCCAAACTGTATGGTTGTATTCATTATCTTGGTATGTTTATTTTAATATGCATTTGGGGATTGTGTTCTGTAGATACAGTGTACCTATTGTGTGATCTGGGCTGGACACAGGACTTCATTCATTGCCCATCTTCCATATAAATATGCTCTATAATAAATCTGCTTCTGAGATTAGGAATCAATATGAAAATCGGCCACGTATAAAATAGATCTAATTACATCATATACTCAGAGGCTGGATAATTGTATTTATAGTTCTACCAGAACCATAGTCAGACGCAAGCCAGATTTTCATCTAACCTTCATAAATCTCCTCTCTGATTAGTAACCTGCTAATTTTTAAAGATCAGTGTCAGTTCAGAGTCAGCATCTAATAACCCCTAACAGTTCTGAGCATTTCGTTTTTCTGGTCTCTAGTCAGGCATATATGACAAATTCATGGTGTGCAGCAGATGTTGTGCTATAGATTACTTCCTCAAAGTTTCTGGATTCCCCCTTTACCAAAGTTCTCCTAGTCTGATTGGGTTAAATGTTTGAAGTGGGGTAAGAAGCCAAAGATCTCTACTCTATTAGCTTAAGTTTTGTTTTGTTTTGTTTTGTTTTGTGTGTGTGTATATGTCTGTCTGTCCACCAGACTTCTAATTATAGTTATTATTTTTATTACTTTCCATTTTATATATGAAGCAATAATTTATCAGGCTTTTCCATTTCTTATATATCCCTTTACCTTGTAACCAATTGGCCATATTCACAAATGTTCGATGGGTTAAACTCTCTGATTATGTTTTTGCAACCATGGCTTATTTTGCTAATTGCACTTATCTTTGCCTTTGATGGTTATCAGTTACCCTCTGTCCTCAACTACTCTAGAATCCAATTATTCCCATTGATAGCAAGAAATTCAATTCATTGCATCCTTGTCCAACATCATCTATAGCCTACAATAGCCAGTAACCACAGAGGTAACTGTGCATCTTTTCAAAAATGCTTGAAAGCCTTTATAAAGATTCACTTTATTAAATTATCTTCCAATTCTCTCCTTTAAATTTACCACCTGTTTGCTGCTAGCAAACTTAACTCTGTTTACATAAACTGCTGAAAGCAAATAACTTAAAAAAAAACATTATAGGCTATCTTTCAAACTCGTTTTTATATGTCTATAATTGGGATATGTTGGGATCTAAATGTCATTGTAGACAAGAAGGTAATGAGAGGTCATGGACTTGGATTCTGAAGAGCATTTATTTGTGAGGCAAACATCCCATGAAATTGTTATTCGTGGGATGGCTAGTTCCCTCAAAGAGTGAGGCAAAGACTGTCTGGCAAGGAAATTTCAGTTCACAGTTTCATCTGATTCCTTCTAAATGTTCATATTTTGCGTCTCTAAGCAGATCTCCTTCTTGCCAGTGGCTTTATATTAACATAAGATACCAGGCGATGTTGAGCATATTGACAATTCAGAAACCCACAAAAGGTACTGGGATTGGTACTCACTTTATCTGACCTTTGAATACAGGACATAAAGACTTTTAAAATGT
>NW_011888802.1:5162887-5192468 GCF_000151845.1 Pteropus vampyrus | reverse complement strand
TTGTTTTCATAGAATTATGTTTTCCCAAGTAGTATGAAATTTTGGTTTTCAGAATTATTTTGAAGAGGACCTTCTAATTTTTATTTAACTCTCTCTTTCTATCTCTCTCTCTTTACACCATTATGTTCACCTCTTCCTGTATGGGATTTTATTTTCTTGATGTTTTTACCTCCATTAAGCCCTTCAGGTTGATTTTCAGTTCACCACTCTAAGATTAAACTGGTGAAATGCAGATCTAATCCCAGAGAAATTGAGTGGTTTGGAAAATTTTTATGTCTGTGTCTTCCTTCTGCATTAGGCCTATAGCTCACCAGAGCACATGATGATCTTTGAAGAGTGGTTTGTAGAAGTTTTCTCAACCTGTTTTCATAATGTAGACTTTTGGGGGTTTCTCATCATATCCAGGCATTAAGCTGTGAGACTGGTTCTAATCCCTTTTCTACCATGGGGACAAAACAGTGCCAATACCTCATAATCCTAGATCAGTGATCTATTCCCTTAAAACTTTATCTCTGACTTTATTTTTGCTGAAATTTGTCTCTTTTCTCCTGACAATTTTTTTCCTGTTGTTCAATATTCTAAGAGATTTTACTTCATTGTAATGTTATTAGTTGGAGCAAGGGGAGTTATTATCAGAGGATGAACTTACTGTATTATCTTAACTGTAGATACAAGCATACATTTTATTTGTAAGTTGAACTTCATATTTTTCTTATTCATAACATTGAAATAAAATTTAGCTATGTCAATATGTCTATAACAATTTTAAATTTATTACATTTATTCATTATTTTTAAGGTGTATTAGTTTCCTACTGCTGCTATAGCAAATTGCCACGAACATAGCAGCTTAAAATTATACTAATTTATTATTTTACAAATGTCATATCAAAAGTCCAAAATGGGTCTGATAGGTATAAAATCATGATATCTATAAAGCTGCATTACTTTCTGAAGGCTCAAGGCCCTAGGAATTGTTTTAAATTTTTTAAGAATATTAATTCAACTATACCCATAAAAGATTGTAAAGTGGGTAATATTTTATTCTCATTTTACAGAAAACTACATCATAAGGAAGTTATAAAGTAGCATATGAAGTAGTAGAAGTATATGACACAGCAGAGTTGGGATTCTTGAACTCATGATTTTAACCCTTATATGTTCTGCCTCTCAGATTGAATTACATTTCTCTTACGGTAAAAACAAAAGGAACTGGCATGAGCTTCAGAGCCCAGAGTAATCTTGTCTCTGTTAACCACTTCATCTTCTTCTCACAGGACACCCTCCATTAATTTCTCCATTCGGTGGGGCTTTTGGTTTCTCAAATCTCTCATATTCCCTCCCAACTTAGAGAGGTGATCATGGTTTTCCTCCTATCCATTACATTCTTCTCAAAGCCCTTTTAAATTGAAGATATCTATTCATTTAGCTTTCAAATCTAGGATTAAAAATCACTTCCAAGAATAGCCTTTTAAGAAATGCTCTGATTCTTACCTTAAATAAGGTTTATTTCTATGCATTTATACACAATGTTTTATTAACTTAATAGTGTAAATCTAAATTGTAATTATGCCTTTAATTAATGATTAGCGTATAATTACACTGAAGGGTTCCCCAAAGAATACAATTTATAAAGGAAGCAATTACTTGCCTATTCACTAATATATCTCAATATATTTGACATATTGTATATATACATATAATTGTGGCCAACCACTAAATATTTTGCCACCAGATATCACAGCTTATTAGATAGAAAATATTTGAGTACAAATATGCATTTAACAATTTATTCAATAAAAAGGAACTAATGATACACTGATTTTATTTGCTAAACTTGTTATGTAATATTGCAAGTACAAACTGTATAATTTTTTTTTTCAAGACCTTATGGTCATTTGTACAATTAATATTATCCATTGATATCAATAAAAAAATCCTATTAAAATATCCATGTTATTTTTCTTCGAGCATACATTAGAGGCCTTATATTATTGACTAGAATTTTATCTGCAGTTAAAGAAAATAGACATCTATAAGACAATTTTCATTGAGCATAAAGTATCTTGCTTCTGAATATTTGATATATGTATACATATATATACATGAAAATGTATATGTGTATATATATATGTATATATATATATATATATATATATATATATACACATGAAAATGTTTATAAAAGAGCAATGATCCTTTAGAAATATGAAATAATCCTTCAAAATATTCAACATATGATGACTTTTCTGACATGGTAGATTTGTTAACTTAATTTGATTTCATACCCTCCAAATTGTAGAATATACTAGTCGTATTGGTCATGTAATCTCTCCAGGGTACAGACTATATATCTCAGGTCTCTTTGTTTGTTTTGCAGTGAGGTGTGAGTATATTCTGGAAAGCAATGTAAGTGGAATTAATATGTGCGTTTTCCTCATTGCTTTCCTGATAGAGAGACGCTGAATTTCACTTCCCCTTTTTGCCTTCCTGCTGGCTACTAAAAGGCCAAAGTGGTCAGCCATCTTGTATTGTGTGAATAAGAGATATTCCATAGAGATTGTGAAGTCATAATACAAAGGGAGCTGGCCTAAAGATGACTTCCTGAAGCTGTTGGTCTTACTAGCTCAAATTTTACATAGTAGAGAATTTTCCATCTTTTAAGCCACTTTTATTTTGGGACTCTATCACACTTAGCTAATGTTATGTCCTAACCAAGCCATTTCCCTAAAGAGGTTTATAAATTAGCAATAAAAATGCATATATACATTTTATTAAATATCTCCTTTGAAACAATTTAAATTATTCCAAGCTTGGATTTAGTAAAATCTTTACTTTCTTAGTCATCGATACACATATAATTGATTATTAGATTATTAAATTTGTTTTTTTGCTTACACAAACTTTTCTCAGAATTCTTAATGTGCTCTATTCAAAATTTTATGTTTTAATAGTCTTGGAGTTTTCTAATACATAAATGCTATTCAGTAAGTTAATAAATTTTCAACTTTTGCCAATGAATTTTACCCATCTTTAAATGCCATTAATTAATTTTGGAAAATGTACTATGAAAATTCCTCTTTTAATGTAGAATGAGAGTCTTAGATGTGCTGTAGTAAACAAAGGAGTCTGATCTATGTAGATTTAATTGCACTACCACTTAAAACATAGTCTAATACCTCACTTAATACATTGTATTGCAATAATTTTCTTTTTTATAGAACAAGTAATGCAATGATTTCATTGTGCAGCTTCCTGAGAGGGAGACAGTGTTCTTCCAGGTATTTTGAAAAGTATAAAATGCAATAAAATAATAATTTGATTTTTATAAGATGTAAGAGAGTCTACGGCCGTGCCACCCTGAACAAGCCCTACCCCATCTGATCTTGGAAGCTAAGCAGGGTCAGGCCTGGTTAGTACTTGGATGGGAGACCACCTAGGAAGACCAGGTGCTGTAGGCATAAAAAATAAAAATTATGGGATTGTAAACTGACAAGGTCCTTGTAATCTGTGAGGTCAATCAAGGGTTGCCTCGCCTAAAAAAAAAAAAAAAAAAAATGTGAGAGAGATATATAGCTCTCCAAAATGTATAAATATGGAAATAAAGATTTATGGTGGATATTAAATTATAATATAATGTATGACAAATAAGAGAAGAGATAGTCAAAGATAATTTTAAAAGATTATCATTTCTACATAAGAAAAATATTCCATTGAACTTAAGTTATATTAAAAAGAGATGATATATTATAGAATTATATACTTGAAACATATTAATGAATGTCACCCCAATAAATTTAATTTAAATAAATAGATTAATAATTAATTAACATAAAAATTTACCTAGAAAAGGGTCATTATTGGTGGTAGAGGTTTGAGGACACTAAGGTCTTAAAAAATCATTGTGGATCAACAAATCTATTAACGAAGAAATATAGTAGGATTTCTGTGGTTTTAAAGCATAGATATCAACATAAATTCCACACTTTAAGGAAGTAAGTTAGCAGAGATAATTTCTAGTAAGTCAATTTTCAGAATCTCAATTTTTCTAGATATATTCTTTCCTAAAAGTGTTGCTTTCTCAACTCTTCTTTAATAATCACCTTTCAACAAACAAACAGTAAACATAACATTCTCATTATCTAACTTAACATGATGTAGTTCTGGAGCCTTCTAGAACACAAAAAAGTAATTTGTTTCTAAATAAGATTTCCTTTAGAACAAGGATGAAATATTGAAAGGGAAAGTAATTGATTTCATAAAAATGACAAAAGACTTCATACTTTAGCTAGTAGATAGCTATATTATAATCAGAATTTAGAAACAATGTACTCATATTTGAATTTAAAAATTATGTAAGATGTTTTCTGATAAAGTCAGTCTGATTTAGCTAATTGATTCTGCAGGCTGTTCTTGCTATTAGTTCATATGATGTACATCTTGTGTACATTGAATAAAATGAATTTGTTTCTTGAAAGTTTTAATAGTATTTTCTTTAATGCTTACATATAATATACAATATGCCTCAAATAATATATTTGCAATTTTATAAATGTATGAAAACTTTAGTCATCAATTTAAAGACATGTGAAGAAGTTTATAGTTATTCCCAAAATTCTATTTTGGACTATAAAATTAAAAATTCATGAAGATATTAGTATAGATTGCCCTTTTACCATTTTGATATTGATGATGATGAATAGTTGTAACTGTTTGTCATGTATTATGACTTAAACTCCAACAGAATTCAGCTATCTAAATATAAGCAGGAAAAAAACCCCTAAGACTGTGTTTACCCATGTTTGGATTTTTGTCACAGAGGAAAATAATGTGAGTAGCAAGTGAGGTCAGGTATTGAGAGTTACAGAATAATTAATCATTGAACATATATTAGATAGAAAGAAAGAATAAGATGAAATTTGAAATCAAATAGACGCCTTTCTGATGTTATCACATAATGTTTATGGTGAGAAGAGAAGAAAGTGACCAAAAAGTTGATTTTAATCCTTAAAGGTTTATTTATATTGGGATTCTCTGAGTAGAGGTGAAGTTGCTGAAAACATGGTTAATTTATACAGTGCTATGATAATTTAAGATCACTTGGAAATCTACTCTCTGCATTAGTCATTAAGACACAGGAATTCTCTTAATTGTCTCTTAGATACAAACTCCTGGGGAGTTTATTTATATATTATGTTTTAAAATTAATTAATTAAATTTTTTATGGTGACCTTGGCTAATGAAATCTGGTAAGTTTCAAACATTTTAACGGTAAAGTATATATATATATTTTTACATTGTGTGCTCATTTCCCATAATTAGAATTCTGTCACCACATATTTAACCCTTTTTACTCCATCTACCTCTCCTTGCCCCCTGTCTCCTACCCTCTGGTAACTACTAGTCTAAGCCCATGTCTATGAGGTGGGGAATTTAAAACAATTTGTAATCTTTCAGAGTAAGTGTGTAACTTCCTAGAATAAGTCTTGTCCAGGGCAATCAATTTTACTTTGATAAAATTATAGTTTTCCTTTAAAAATCATATGCCCCACAGGAGCTAAAACAATAAGTAGATAGATAAAATCAGTCTTAGACCTCATCTAATTCTAAAGCAACATGGAAAAAAATGTAGATTCCAAAAAGTCTGTGAACTGATGAATGAATAAACCCACTGTGGTACCCATACAATAAAATATCATTCAGCAAAAATAAATGAAGTACTGATACATGTTAGCACAGACAAACCTTGAAAACATGCTTTGTGAAATCAAATAGTAACCACAAACCATATATCATATGATTAAATTTTTATAAAAGTTCAGAACAGGCGACTCTATTGAGATATAAAGTATATTAGTATATGCCTAAGGACTGGGGAAGTCAGTTATAGATGGTTGGTGGTGGTGGTGTAGGAGAGAGAAGAGCAGTACTAGCTACTATATATGTGGTTTCTTTGGAGGTAAATAAAATACTCTAGACTTATTTTGTGCTGATGTTTTCAAAATTGTGAATTTAATTACAAATATTATATTGTACACTTTAATTTTAAATAATGCATATCATTATCAGGAATAAGTTAAACATTTAATATTTGAAATTTTGTTCCCTTTTAATTCTAAGGCACCTCTCAAGCAATAAAATTGGTTTCTACCAAATTTCCAAAATTAGCCATTGTAACTTTAAATTAACAATGGTGAAATGATGTGATTTAAAAGATAACTATATTAATATGGGTTCTAGTATGAATACATTTATAAACTAATAGTTGTTCCTAGAAGAAGCACAAACTAAAATTTAGATTGAAATAGACTAATTTAAACTGTTGCTAAAAGAGTTGTTTATGACCTCATCTCTTCAGATCCTCAGCCTAATGGCTGGGCTTTTATGAGTGTTCATCCAACTAATTTTCACTTCTATCAGAAAGAAAGTATTGCTAAAAAGATCTCTTTCAGATTCAGATGATCACAGACAAAACAAACAAGATTACTTAAAGTCCTTATGTATTTTTGCTAGGTGACCTTAGGTAAAATTTGACTGTGAATGCTGGTATAAAAAACCTTTGAATGTTTTAGTCACTAGGTTTGACTTGAAGAGTGATCTGAGCATATTGGAGTCTATGTCTCTTTTCTTCCCTTTGTCTTCTTTTTTCACAGATATATAACAAAAAGAACATGGACAGAGAGAAATGAATAGTATTGTCCTTTACACAAAGAATAGAGGTTGGTACATTGGATCTGATAATAAAAAAAAAAATTGTTAAACTCAATCCTTTTCTTTGTTAAGTATTTTTTTTTAACTCAAGGATACAAAATTAACTTAATGTTTGAGGAGCTTTGATTTAAAAAAAAACGAAACTCAGATTCAAAAACATTAATTAACTATAATCATAATGTTCTGAGAGACACTAAAGCCAGATGTCCAAGGGCTTGCAGAGAAAAGTGCTGTTTCTGAATTAAAGGTCTTGGGCTATATAGTGCTAAAGAGAGCTTTATTGGTTCTCTTTGGATCTCCAAGACTGTCAAATTCTGGCTTTTCAAAAATAATATTTAAACAACCTGACGAGATTTGTACAGTCTTAGAGTTAACAATGTGAAACTATATAAGGAAAAGTTGTACATTTTGATGTTTTTTTAAACAGAGTTTTGGGGAAGCTCCTGAAATGAGCAATAAAAATGAACAACTTTTATCTACCAATGCAAGAATTTCCCAGAATAGTAAAGTCATAAATCATGTAGATGAAGTAGAATTGTATTTGTAAAGATAGCTATCTAGAGAGCAAATCATGTCAATGTAGATGTAGGTGTAGGCTGGGTGGAATATCATGTGTAATTCCAGTTCACATGATAAAAAGAGAAAAGTGTTTGAAAAGTTGAAGGTTAAAACACAGAAACACAGACTAAAATAATTATATGGGTATTTTTAAGAAATACCATCAAGCAATGTAGAAACAAAATCCATTGAGTACAATCTATCAGAACATCCTACTAAGTCATAGACTCCTTCAGGCCAGAGGGTTTTGTTTTGGTTGTAGTTGTTAACCTATTTAACTCACTGCATTTAGTACATATTACACACATTATAAATACATTTGAATAAATAAGACTTAGTTTACTTCATGGGGATGTGAGTTGAACCTGGTGGCAGAATAGATTGCAGAAACAGAGGTTGATTATAGATTTTCTATATAAATTATCATGAAGGAAGCTCCATAAAAACTCATGGATTGACTGGATGACATAAAAATTACAAGTCAAACTTCAAATGCCCATTTCAGAAAATATTTCTAAATACATAAAAACTCTTCTCAGGTTTCTGGTTTTAAAATAAGAATAATAAATACTTCATCTTATTGTATTATGGTTTCATTATTGTTTTAAATTTTTCAAAAGCATAATAGTATAGGTTATATGTAACTATAGTATGCTATCTTTGAGTATAGATGTTTGACAAACCTAAATGGAGCTACGATTTACATATAAAAATCCCATCAAGTCAGCTCTGAAAAAATTTCTAATTTTAACCTTGGAGCTCCACAATCAATAATTCTCCAAACCTTTCTCATGGTAGGTTATCCTGTCTTTTCTCTTCACTTCTCCATTTCACGTATATGTATTAGAACTAATTTAATTCATGTTACCAGTGGATTCAGCTGAGATGGTGGCATGAGAAAAGGGGAAAAGTGTGAAATAAAAAAGATATTGTACCAAAAAAGCATTAAGTGTAGAGCTGTGAATATGTGACAGTTGTCACAGTATAGCAGTGACAGTAAGAGGTCAAGAACTGTCTTCCAGGCAAAAGTCAGAAAAATAACAAAAAGGAAATTCAGTTCCACAGAAATGGGGTGGGAGATAGGGTGATAGAAATAAATCTGGGGAATAGGCATATAAAGTTAATAAAATATCAGTCCAATTAAGCTGCAGAGATAAACATTAAATAATATGAGTTACTCTAAAACATATTGTGAGATAGTATATGAAGTAAAAAATTGTTTCAATTATATTTTTATCCTAAAGTACTTCCATTATCTCTAATACAACAAACTCTAAAATGCATTTTCTGCTTCATTGCAATTCACTGCGAATGGCCCAGATCAACATTCTGAAATTTTAAATACATTCTTTAGCCTTCAAATAGGATTTAGCTGCACCACTTCAGTATCCAAATTTCTGCCTCAGTGAACAATAGCTTAGAGTTAAAATATTAAATAGACTAAATATTAAACACCTAGTTTCTTCAAGGACATATATTACAACACAGATTGCTTCAGGGAAGGAAAAAAAATACTTCCTCTTGGGTCACCAATTTTGGCATTTTGACATCTCCAAAGTAAAGTGTTTATTTAATAAGTTTAGCTCATTGTTTACTTTATAGAAATAGTAGTCTGGCAGATTGATCTTCTGATGTTCATGGGGTATTATGTAAAAATAGATTTATTTCTTCCTTTCTTTATTCAATATATATACTGTAAGTGCCCGCAGCTTTTTTTTTTCTTTTTTCTTTTTTTTGGTAGCTTTAAAATGCTGTCAGTCAGACAGCACAGAAATATGGCTCAGACATTTAGGAAATTACCTAACCTTTTTTGAAGCTCACTGCTCTCATCTGAGAATGGGGTTAAAAATTCATACTTATTTGCCTTATTTTTTGTAGAATTTAATTCTATATAACATGAGGAATCTAATAAGTGTCTGTGACAGATCCTCAACAAAGATCTTACTCTCCAGGTCAGAGAATGAGGAAGTAATATTCAAGTAAACCTCAATTAAGAAATCTATTCATATCTGCACAAAAATCATCTAAAAGAGTAATTCAAATGAGATAGGAATATTCTAAGACAATTATTTAAAATGTGGTTCTCAAGGCAGATGTTAAAATGAAGTAAAAAGTACATAATAAAAGACATAAAAAAATAGTTATAGAAAAGTAAAATCCTAATAGATTTAATGTAATGTTTGAAATGATACAGGTAATCAGCTCTTATTAGACCTAGAAAAACTATATCTTTTATTTTGGTAATTTGTGAATATGTGCTTCATCATAAAATCTGATTATTATAACTTTATAACACATCTTACCCATTCTTTAGTGCCTCCTCTTCTATGGTGGCCTTTCATATATCTTCAAATTAAATTTGCAATGCTCTTTATCTCTACATTGCTTGGGAGACTTCATTCTACCTTGTTTGGGAATAACGTTCACACTATTCTACTGTACTGATCTATAAACTCATGGAGGGAGAGAATAAGTCAAGCCAGTTCCCACAAGTCACCTAGAATGAAGACCCATATGTAGCTCCGTATGCTTCAGGGACTGGACCAATTTCTGATCCCCCTTGGTCTTTTTCTTGTGTCACCACCTCAGACTCACTCCTCTTCTGTGAGTTCCACTTTGGAATTATTATTTTCTCCTGCTTGTGTTTCTTGCTCACAGCCACTCTGAGTGAAATCCTAGAAGTACCCTCACACCACAAGGGTGCCCAGACTCTTTATGCAAATTGACCCATCACTTCTCCATTTCTTTGATTTATCTTTAACTTTGTAATATGACTGTTTTAGTTGAAACATTTTACATATGCGTGATAAAATAAATTTTATAAAATTAAATAGACTGAAGGAGTTTATAGGCATATTTTGGGAATAACAATGGACTTTTCCTTAATAGTATACTCGCATGCCATGTTTGTTTATGATTTCAGCTATTCTACTGTTTAAACAATCTATGGAAGACCCACAAACACATCATCTAAAATACAATCCAGATGGTGTCTTGAAGTTTTGAACTATTATATAAAGTCAACATTCAGGCCATGATCAAATATTATAAGAATAGAAACATTTAAAAGAAACAATTGCTTTAAAGATTATGTAAAATAATCATTGTGCCTAACAAATTATTCTGATTTTGCAATGTTAATTTATATTATAAGTGCTTTAAAGTTCTATATTAATTTTTTAAACTTAGTTACTAGAATTTCAGGTTACATTATTTATTCATATGATACATTACAATGTTTAAATTAATTGATGGAATATCACATTTAGTAAAACAAATGTTCTTCCTTATTATTGTTTCATTTTAGATATAAGTTTAAGTGCTCAAACCCAAAGAATCTATCTACTCACTTAAAAGAAAACATTTAGTACTATTTGCTCTCCTCTCTCTCTTTTCTCTCTCTCACTCTTTCAGCAAATAAGAATGGGAAGCATCGTTAAAGATCCTTATCTGTGATAATATTGTACTAGATTTTTCCATCATTTGTTTTCCAGCTACATATTTTTAGTATTGCATAGCTTTTAACCATTGTATTCTGGAAAGTTGCACAGTAATTTCTAAAATGTCCCTATTAAGATAATTTAACTTTTGTTATGCAAAAACTATTGCAAGTAGTGCAATAAGTCAACTAAGAATTTTAAGGTATTTTGTTTCATGAAAAAAGTTATGCTGATAAACAATACAGTTAAGAGAGAGGCAAAAAGCCACACAGTTGATCCACAAAATTAGACACTGGAAAGATAGCACCTATGAACATAAAGTTAGTGATCTAATGTAATTCTTATAAAAAGAACATGTTTAAATGTATATTTAATAGTGCCTTAAAGAATTCAGACTATTAAAAACTAAATTGAGGGAACTGTTAATTTTTACTCAATTTAACGATTTATATAAGCGCATCTTAAGAGTTTTATATATTCAAAAACATTTTCCTTTTATGTCCTTTATAAATTAAAAAAGAATTGCATGTCCTGAACTGAATTAAAGTTTACAGAGGAGGAAAGTAATACAAAACTATAGCAATTTAAAGGAAGTAGGAAGCTTTAAAACAGAAATCCTCAATTATTCTAATGAATTTAATAAACAATTTAATTTCTCAAACGTTACAATAACTTAAGCTACAATTAAATTAAACTGAAAACTTCCAAGAGCTTAATGCTCTGAATAAACAGTATATTCTCTTATTATGCATTTTCACTTGTCAATACCAAGATGTCTATTGAAAGACAAACTTTGCATACCATATCATTATATTTTATTTTTTTATTTTATTTTAGTTGAGTTTTTTATTTTTCTTTAAAAATTTCTCTCCTCTCTGTCTCTCTCTCTCTCTCTCTCAAAACCTCTACCAAAGAATTTGTATATAAAACATCTACAAAATTATTTGGTTTGGTTACTCAGTCATGCTATTAAACACATGCCAGAAGGCCACAGTTCAGAAAAAGTTTCAACTTCACAATGAGTCTATGATTCTCTACAAAATATAATGAACCCACATAATTTCGATATAATCCTCGGTTCATAAAAAGTTAATGTTCTTTTAAGTTTCTTTTCTTACAAATAAATAGAATGATTTTATAAACAATTTTCAGCACAAAGATAGATCAAGGTATGATCAGATATTCTTCTGAATGATGATCAGGTTATATAACTAGGAATACATGTATCCTTAATTCTTAATTCTCATTTTATATCATTTATGAATTCAAAAAATTGCATATTTTCCTTTGTTAGAGATACAACTTACTAAATAAATTATTATAGGTCATATAATTTTAATAACAATGATCTTCGAAATGACTAATGACTTTAAAATCCATGATCTGGTAATTCAATAGATTTGTATGTGTTATCTTTTTTAACTTGACAAAATGAAGCTGAAAATTAAGATCCAAACATATCATTCATTTATAGATATATGTTTATATTAGTTTTAGATATACAGTAGAATGGTTAGACATTTATATAGTTTATGAAGTGATGCCCCTGATTACTCTAGCACCCATCTGGTTCTTCACGTAGCCGTTATAATACTATTAAGTATATTCCCTATGTTGTACTTTATGTCTTATGACTGTTTTGTAACTACTAATTTGTACTTCTTCATTTTGACTCTCAAATATTTGAGTGCTGAGGGCAACCTTTCACAGGACAGTAAGAAACTGGCTGGTTCTTTCTAAACCACACACCCAAGTGAAATATTAATGTCTTTTCGAACATCACTACTTCTAATTCATGCATATGCAATTTAGGCTACAAACATTTTTGTAGAATAAGTTAGAATTATATTAAATATTAACCCTTGGCTTTCTTCTTTGCCTTATCCATATTATTTCTTTTTTCTTTGAAGACAAAAATCTTTAGCAAAGATTTAATTTAAAAGATTTAATATATATAATTTCTAAAACTATTTTGTCAACCATGATCTTTCTTGGAAATTCTCAACCCCAATATCCAACTAAAGTATGCCTTTACTTGGATATTGTCTTTACAAACAATTCTAATGTTAACTTTTGTATTTCTGCCAAACATTTTCTTCCTCTTGAATTTTTATAATAAACTGGATTTATCTTATTTTATCTGTAATTATCAGTTGTGAAAAAAGCAAGAGAATTGCAACTATATGTGAGATCGCTGAATGATGTTACTGTCTGAGATTATGAATATGAGAAATGTGTACGTTATAGCTCAGTGGTCAAATGTTTCCCAAAAATTACACATTTGTTCCAGTTGGAAAACATAATAACTCCAACAGTAAGATATTCTCAAAGGATTCTCACAAAGCTTTCTCCATGGCTTTGTGTGTGTACGTGTATGTGTGTGTGTTTGTGTGTGTGTTCCTAAAGAAGTAAATGCACTCTTACTTTATTTATAAAATTTTTCCCTTGCCATTTTTTTAGTTTGTCTGAATTAAATGCTTAAAAGACAAATCTAATTTTGTTTATTTTTTGAACTGTCTGAAAATGTGCTAAACAATTTTTTACTTTTATTCACGAAGATGACATTCATTGAATACATTATTATTGTTTGAAATGCAAATTCACAAAGCAAGTCAAGGAATATATACACATTAACTATAATAAAAACCACTATTATCAAAATGAAGCAAAATTTTAAAAATGAACGTAAAAAATGTTATCAAAATATAACTAGCTGTAATTTAAAAAGTCGGAGAATAACATCTATATTTTTGAGAGAAATTTATACCAGTTAAACTCTGATAAATAACATAATTAATCAAAGAATACAAGATAAAAGCAAAAATCCAGTTAGGGTTTAAATAGTGATGGACATTTCTGTGATCTAGTCTATTGCTTTTTAAAAAGCATGGGAATCAGTTAATTTAGAACACAGAGTTTTGCACACTTTTCCAGTAAAGGGCTAGATAGTAAATATGCTAGTTTGTTTTAGGACTATATGGTCTTTTTTGGCCACTACTCAACTCTGCTATTAAAGCATGAAAGCAGACATAAACAAAAGCAAATGAATGGGTGTGATCTCCCCTCTTTATTTGTTTAACCAAAATTGGTTTCAGGAAGTATTTGACCAGCAGGGCCATAGTTTGTCAACCCTTGAAGATGACTAGAGCTTTATGAACAATAAACTTACATACAGTATTGTTAATATTTACATCTTCTTAATTTCATGACATTAAAACTTACTGAACAGAGACAATTCACTCTAACTTCCTCTCTCCCATCATACAGAAATACACACGTATAAACTGAGACAATATAAACTGCACAGTTTTTAGGGCAGCATACTCTAGAACCAGGTTGCTCAGGTTTGTAATTCTCTGTCCCAGATATTACCTGTAACTTTGGTATTGTATTATAAACAAGTTTGCTTTGTTCTAATCTATAACCTAATGCTGGTGAAATAAAAGAAAACCTAGAAAAGGATCCAAAATAAGAAATAATTTTTTCAAATTAAGAGATCAATATTGTTGGTTATCCCCAATACTAAAACAGTATCAGAAATTCAAACATACTTTTTTAAAGATATAATTTTGTGTTATAGTACACATGAACCTAAATCTGTGTTTGGAATATACTAGGTGATAATGACATATTAATAATGAGCGAATTAATATACATTAAAAGTGATTTATTCTTTAATACGTTTATAGAATAAACACAAACTTCTTTTAAATTAACCAGGTAGAATTTAATAATGGAATCAATTAGTGATGGCACACAGAAAGTTAAAAACAAAAAGCTATTGAGAAAAATTTAAAATATCATTAAAGTTTTTTTAAAACAAAAACAAAAGGTGATTCAGAAAACATTTTGCAGATATTCTAAACACAGAAGAGGTTTTAGTTAATAAAATATGTATTTTAAAGTAATAATATCAAAAGATATGAATGGAAATGCATATTCTTTAAAATGAGTATATTAGCATATTAGTTATACAGTTGTAAACTACATGGAATATAACTAATTTTATGGATAGTTTTAAAAATAACATTAGCAAAAATAGCATAATAGTAAAAAGCAAATGAAGATGCAGAAAAAACTTTTTGTCAAATCTATCTTTTGTGATATACCAGGTAGGTGAAATTGTGGCAGAAAATGAAACAGTATATGACTTCCTTTGTCTGCATTTGCCAAGTCTCTTTGATGAAATTAATGTGACAAACATTACTTCCAAGGGTTATATTAAAAGAAAAATCCATTCTGAGGAAAAGCCAAGAACGCGCACGCGCGCGCACGCACGCGCACACACACACACACACACACACACACACACATACACACACACACACACACAAACACACACCATCAGCTTTCCACCAAAAAGAGCTAGATTGATTCATGTATTTTTAAATTTCCATTTCTGTTAATCATTAATGACATTGTTGCTTAACACAAAGACATACTCTGTCCTCACCTTGCAATTTCTTTAGTTCTATGCACAGTTTATATCTTCATAATTTGAGTTTAGGCAAATGTTGATGCAAATAGTAATAGCAGATCAATGTGTCAAAATTGAAAGTGGTAAAATGTAACAAATTGCAATTTTTTTGTTACTTAATGATGCACTTTAAAATTTCCGTTATTGAGTTTACCACTTTTAACTAAAGTTATCTCAGTGTTTTGGACAATTCAAATTTACTTTGCCCTACACTGATTGTGTGTGTGTGTGTGTGTGTGTGTGTGTGTGTGTATCTTTTATTAATGGTGGTCCCTTAAAACAAAAGCCATTTTTATATAGGCCTGAGGTTTAAAGGTTAGGAATTATTATTTCAAGAGTAGGAGGCAAATACAATTTCAAAGAAACATAAAGGAATTTGTAGTTAGGTTAGATAAAGCTAACAAATGTCTTTAACTCTTATAAAAGATTATTATAAATAGGATAATATTTTTCTATTCTTAGAAAAATTATTATTGAATAAAGAGATTAAATTCAAATTAAGAAAACTGTAGATAAATATAGTTCAAATAGAGTTCTATGCCATATATGATAACATAGTCTCAATCTAAGAGATTATGTATTATAGAATTAGAGGGATTTTCATACCCAGAGGCATTCAAAACCAAAAACTGGAAGCATGGTTTGCTTGAAATTTGAAGACTTTGCCTGAAATCAAAATGCTGACATAAATAAAAGTCAATCTGCAATAGAACCAACAATGAAATGTAATGTATTATTAAGAGTATATGTGACAAAGATTCATTTTATATTTGTAAAGAACAGACAGCTTTACTCAATAAAAACTGACTAGTTTTTTTAATGTATTTTTTTCTGTTGTTAAAGAGAGAAAGTTTCTTCTGTGTTTTCCAAATTTTATAAAACTGCATTATGGAAATTGTCGCTTTTTAAAAATACAGTTGTTTAAATATAAGCAAATAATTCATGCAACTTTTTGTTTTTAAAACATTGACAATATGTTACTCATGTATGTAAACTGCAATCACTTTATTTGAATCGCTTTCAAAATGTTTCTCAGACTCTTTCTTTTTAAAAATATATTTATATAGCTTTTTTATAAGTGCAAAAAAATCTAATACTATAAATCATTCGATAATATTAAGTTCTTAGTGATGTAATGAAGATCTAAAATATAGTAAAAATAAAGTTTGAGAAATGAAAACGTAAGAGCACATGTCATTTTTCATAACTTGGCAAATTGAATGTGATACTGACAAATGTGTGGTAATGCAGTAAAAAATAAACTTTTATGTGAGTTGAATAATAGTTTATCAAGCTAAAGGTGTAATAGAATATAGAAAAATGCTTACTATAGGACCTTGAGCAAGTTATAGGTTTCTAAAGTTCCAAACACTTGAATAGAAAAATAAAATCAATAAAAAAGTAGACAATTGTAAACAATATAATATTGGTGGTGTTTGGATAATTGGTTTATTAATATTCATAAAACATTGTCTTTTTACCATTCACAAATCCATCTAATTGTACTATTTTCAGCCAGTATTTTTTTCCATTCATGGCATGTCTGTTAGTTCAATCGTACTGAGCTTCATTTATGGATTGTAATATTTAAAGTGTTAATGTGAGCAGCTCTCATAGATGATGGGAATATGTAGTAAAAGACTTAACATTTGTGCCTCACCAACACACACACACACACACACACACACACACACACACACACACACACACACACCTGAAAACCTGAGATTGATTAAGGACAACATTGATCTAATAAGGAAACAAGACTCTTTAGATCTCTTTCCTCTGCCCTTCACTGGGTTAATTTAGTTCTATAGTACATAAACTTCATATTTATAATTCAATGTTCATAATAGCTATTAAGGCATAAACTTCATTGTTCAACCCTGGAGGTAGATAGATCTATGGTTTTGGTCCTTCTCACTTGAGACTAAGGAAAAACTTTTCCAGAAACCAAGAACAAACATCTTTCAAATTTCATTGGCTAAAATCGACTGTATGAGCTTCTCTGAACAAAGTTACACAAAAGGATGATTTAACTATTTTGTAGATATTATATTTTTTAGTTTTGTTGAGGTATAATTCATATACAAAATTGCACACATTTAATGGATATATCTTGACGAGTTATTATTCAATGTTTTTATTATTATTTTTTTTTTTATTTCTTGCTCTCCCTCTTACTTGCTCCACTCCAGCCACACTGATCTCCTCACTGTTGTTCAAATATTCCAGCACGATCCTGCCTCAGAGCCTATGCACTAGCTTTCCTCATGGCAAGAGAAGGTCTTTCACCTAATATCCACACAGCTCATTCCCTCACCTCCTTCAATGCTGTGCTCAATTTCTCAATAAAGCCTATTGAACATTGCAACATACACGCCCTAACTCCCTTACTCCTTGTTTTCTTTTTCTTTTTTCTAGAGCACATATCATCTTCTACTACAACATGTAATTTAGTTATTTGTTACATTTATTGTTTGTCCACCCACTAAAATATAAGCTCCATAGAAGTAAGGATCTTTGTCTCTTTTATTCACTGCTGAATCCCAAGTGCTCAGTCCTAAGTAGATGCTCAGTAAATATTTTTAAATAAATGAGTGGATGAAAAAGAGCTGTGCTTTGGAAGTTGCACCCTTCACTTTCATTTCTTCCCATTAGCTAGAACGTAGTCACGGAAACATTCTAACAGCAAAAGAGACTGGAAAATATAGTTTTAGTTGGATGAGGATGTGCCTGGCTAAAGTTTCTAGTACTAAAGAAAAAGGGAAGACCAGTACTAGGGTCTAGTACTAAAGAAAAAGGGAAGACCAGCACACAGACTCTGTGACAGGTTAGAGGTTACCTCTATATTTAGTGACTGTGAGTGACTAACATTATCCAGCTATAAATTGGGGGAAAATTGTAAAATAAGATTCCAAGCAAATTAAAATATTATGCTATGGTTAGTTAATACATGTAGCAATTCTCTTACTTTGAAGATAGCAAGAGGCATACTATCGGTTTTGTTGTAGGCATGTTTTTGTTTTTGTTTTTTATTTCACCCAAACCTCTCTACTTTGGCAATCATCAGCTTGTTTTTTTATATCTATGGGTCTGTTTCTGTTTTGTTTTTTCATTTGTTTTGTATTTGTAGATTTTTCATGTAAATGAAATCATACAGTATTTGGTTTTCTCGTCTGACTTATTTCACTTAGGACAATAATACCCTTTCTGTTAATCCATGTTGCCACATATGGCAATATTTTATTCTTTTTTTTTTTACATACATACATTATGTATGTATGTATGTATGTGTGTATGTATGCATGCATGCAGGTATCTATAATTTATCTATCTATCTCTATCTATCTATCTATCTATCTATCTATCTATCTATCTATCATCTATCTACCTATCTATCTAATCTATCAATCATCATCTGCCATATTATCTTTATCCATTCATTTACTAGTGGATATCTACATGTGTCCATAACTTGGCTATGGTAAGCAATGCAATAAACATAGGGGTGAATATGTTTATTTAAATTAGTGTTTTTGGTTTTTTTTCAGATAAATACTAGAAATGGAATTGCTGAGTCTTATGGCAGCTTTATTTTAATTTTTTCAGGACTCTCCATTATGTTTTTTATAGCGGCTGCGCCAATTTACAATTTCACCAACAGTGTACTTTTCTTCACATCCTTGCCAACATTCATTTGTTGATATATTGATGATAGCCATTCTGACAAGTGTGAGGTGTCATTTCATTCCAGTTTTAATTTATATTTCTCTAATGATTAGTAATGTTGAGCATCTTTTCATATCTGTTGGCCATTAGTATATCCTCTTTGGGAAAATAATGTAGGTCTTCTGCCCATTTTTAAAATTGGATTTTATTTATTTATTTATTTTGATAAGTTGTATGAGTTCCTTGTATATTTTTGATATTTATCCCTTATCAAATGTAATGTTTGTGACTAACATCTTCCATTCACTAAGTTATCTTTTCGTTTTGTTGATGGTTTCCTTCACTGTGCAAAAACTTTTTAGTTTGATGTCATTCTCTTTGTTTGCTTGTTTTCTTTTGTCGTTCATTTTCTTTTGTTGTTCTTGCACGAAGAGATATATCCAAAAAGATTTTGCTAAGACCAGTGTCAAAGAGTTTACTGCCTATATTTTCTTCTTGGAGTTTTATGGTTTGAGGTCTTACATTTAAGTCTTTAATTCATTTTAAGTTTATTATATATGACGTAAGGAAGTGATCAAGTTTCATTCTTTTGCATGTGTCTGTCCAGTTTTCTCAACACCATTTATTGAAAAGACTGTCCTTACCCAATTTTACATCTTTGCCTCCTTTGTCATAGACTGACCATATAAGTGAGGATTTATTTCTGGGCTCTCTATTCTATTCCATTAATCTATATATCTGTTTTTAAGTTGATGTCATATTGTTTGATTATTGTAGTTTTGTAGTTCAGTTTGAAATCAGAGAGCATGATACCTTTCACTTTATTCTTTCTCAAGATTGCTTTGGCTATTTGGGATCTTTTTGGGGTTCAAATATATTTTAGGATTATTTCAGTTCTGAGAAGAATGTCATTGACATTTTAATAATGATTGCACTGATCTGTATATTGTTTTAAATGGAAAGGACATTTTAATAATATTGATCTTTCCAATCCATAAGCATGGTATATGCTTCCATTTATTTGTATCCTCTTCAATTTGTTTTTTCAGCCTCTTATAGTTTTAAGGCTACAGGTCTTTTACCTTTTTGGTTAAATTTATTCCTAGGATTTTTATGTTTTCTGATGCAATGATTCAATGTGCTTAATGTATGTTGGGTAAAGCAATTTACTAGAGATTTTATTTTGTTGTATTTTAATTATGTTATTTACTCAGTTTCATTGGTTGCTTCTAATACTCAAGGTCCTATTGTGAGCAGCTCCCACAGATGGTGGAAACTTTTAGACTGTGACTTTTAATGCTTCATCCCCTACCACACCTCCCCCCGCCCCAGAATGTGGATTACAATAATCATGTAATGATAGCATGAAAATATTTTCCACTGCATGAGTACTAATGACAATTCTCATAGGAAAGAAATATGAGATTATATAATTTTCAAAATGGTTTACACTTTCCATACCCAGATATTAGGATATATAGAATGTTTAAAATAAGATCTATTTATCAAAATAAATGAACTATAATTAATAATTAACCAGACAGAACACACACCTTTTTAACTTTATCTAAATTGATAGCATATTTTGTAATAGGCCAGTAAAGTCTGTGACCGAGACACCAACCTTTCTATAGAATCTATGAGAATATGTCATAGGAACAGTGATAATAAAGTAACATTATTGGTCCCCCAATATTAACAAAAACCATATTGTATCCACAAAAATTAGACTTCAGAATTTTACAGAAAGCTGGATTCATTATTTCATAGAACATATATAACAACGTATATTTTCAGAAAATAAGCAAATGTGCACATTTTATTTTATAAAACAGTATTAAAAGAAAAATATTTTTAAGATACTAGTAGTATACTTGAACAATTATGTAACATTATTATTTCAATTATATGCATTTAACCATACCTCATAAGCACTTTTGAAATGTTTTAAAATTTGTTGTACTCTATGCAAAGGGTTATAGGAAACTAGAATGAAAAGCAATTTGAAATTATAAACTGAGAAATTTTCAAATTTAGAAAATGTGATGAAATAATATGTTGTTTAGGAGAAAGTAGAAAGCGCTCCCACTTCTAATATTAAATAGAGATCTAAAATTATGGAAAATTTTAATAAAAAGTTCTTAAAATATCATACTGCAATGTCTCTTTATGGTTTTATTCAATTTAAACCAAATTAATAAAGATAACAACTTCTCAAAAGTTTACTTGCACCCCCAATCCCACCAATGGTTAAATAGCTCAACCCTGTGAAAATGTATAGCTCAGAATTTGTGCAAAAAAGTGACTAAAATAATGGTATTACTTAGTATTATTTAAGATAATTTTGTTTTTAAATTTTTCTTTGTCATACGTAAAAGAAGAAAGTATTTACTACATTATGCTTCAGTAGTATATTAAATAAAATTCAGAAATAAGGCTCAATAAGTTCAATAACAAATCTTTCTGATGAATGTTCTCTTATAATAACACTATGATTTAATTTGCTATGTTATTAGTTATTTAACTTCTTTTATTGATTTTCTGGTTATTTGGCTGCAATTAGTGGAACTTATAGAAAGGCAAAAGAAGACAGCTGAGAGCAAAGGGAAAAGAAAATAGGAATTTTAAATAGAAAGAATAGGAGATTACATCATGTTTGAATATAGGACTTTATTCAGATGCTATAAATCCAGATTAGCTTTCCTTGCTTAAAGTATTAGGCAGGAATAAGGATTAACACTTACAACATCTGAATAAAGTTGATTCTTTAGAACAGTGTTTTGTTAGTTTGAAAATGATGTATTAAAGCTTCCCGCAATAAAATTATTCTTCAGTTAAAATATGTTAAATAATATTTTCTTTAGAAATAAAATATTTTTCTTCTTTTTAAATAAATGATTGCTTCCTTGGTGCAATAATAAGCTTCTTTCTTGTGGCCAGCTAGTATAAAAACAATTCATTTTTCTATGTATTAGTTAATCTTATTCGGCACATAAATCTGAAGATTTGAGATTTCCTCCATAATAAAATTAAAGAAAAATGTTGCCAATCTGATTTATGAAGTGAAAATTATGTCTAAAATAGAGAAATTATAGTTGCAATATATGTATCCATTTTCATAGAAAAGCTAAGGTCTAAATCTATAATCTCTTGATCTTTACAACTATTTTAGCTTCTGCCAATCTTGCTTAGGAATGCACACTGACCTGATTTTAGCAGTTGATTGTCTTTACTTCTAATGCTAAGGTGGATCACATATCCAAACTTGACCTAGTTACATTTGGCATAGAAGGAACTTGTTAGTTATCAGTGTAAAACTAGTGGATAATGCCATCATGAGTTTCCTCTGTGAATATTCTCTATTTTATTATCACATGCATTTTTAAATAAGAGGATAGAAAACTTAGAAGAGAAGAAGGGAAATGGAATTCTAGTGGTGTTAATAAGATGATATGACCTATCATTACAGCATGTTTTTATTCAATCTATAATTAAAGAATGAAGATCATTTTATTTTTCTTTGGAAAAGGGAAAATCAATATTTCTCACTGAATCTAGAAGTCAGGATATCGGTTTCACAATGCTGATAAACATATTATTCCAGTTATTTTTAGAAATATAAAATAATAATAATAATGAATCTAGTTATTGAGGCAATACAATTTTATCAAGAGTTTCAACTGTGAATATGAACTATTTGGGTTCAAGTCCTCTTTTGGGAATCTCTAATTTATATAATCTTGGACAATGTACTTATTCTCTCTATATAGTCATTTCATCATCTGCAAAGTGTAATAATGAAACAGACTTTGTGAGATCTGCAAATTCAATGAAGTAATATATATTAAGTGTTGGCACTTAGCATTATGCAACTGTTCTTTTTTCTAAGCAAATTAACATTCACTTCCATTTAATCCTAATGGTCTCTTTGAAGAGGAACCATATATATATATGATATGAGAAGTTTGTAAATAACAATATTTGGGAATTTCAAAGAGTAGTCAATTATATAATCATCTTAAAGTGTTTACAGAGAAATTCAAAGTATTTAGAGCAGAAAAAGTAAAAAACAACCTATATAGTAGAGGCCAAAATTATGACATAAAATGCCCAATGAAAATTGTCACATTTTTTCATTTATTAAAAAAAAAATGTGTGCTAATTGTTCAATAAGAGAATGAATTAAAGTTTTAAGGAAGGAAAATAAAGAAGGAAAGAAGTAAAAGAAAAAAACTACTCTAATAATGCTTACTTTTCATTGAAAAGAAAATAAATGATTGAAAATGATGTTCTCTATATAAGGTAAACAAAGAACAACAGTAAACAAAACAAACACATAAAAAGTTATTGCATTCAAATAATTTTATCTCTCAGCGTCTCAATTTCTTCTCTGCAAAATGGGGATGACAAAATTACTCTTTACATAAAGTTATTTGAAAGGTATTAATTACTATTCAAATAAAATATTTTATTTTTCTTATTTCTTTTGTTCTCTCCTGCATTTTATAACATCCTTTGAATATATAAAATAAAAGAAAGGTATAATATTACAAAGTCATTTAAAGATTTCATAATAACAAGATACTATATAAAATATAAATTATATACAATATCGAGGTTCTTCCACTTGTAGAATCTGAATTTTTTTCAATATATCAAATTTACATCATTTGGAATCACTGATATTTAGTTCCCTTTACCCCTCAATTAGATTTTACTATAAAACTTTTTTGAGTTTATACTTCATTGTCTGCATGAGGTCTTCATAAATATCCAGAAAAACAATGTTTCATGGCTGGTGAACAGCATTTAGCCTTTGCACCATCAGTAATTGCAACATTGTTGGAGCAAAATGAAATATTTTCAGCTTCTCTTTTCTGGGAAAACATCCAAGGCACACAGGCAGAAGGAGTCACCTTGAGAGAAGACATACTTGTTTTTGTCTACTTGGAATCACTGTATTGTAAACTCTTTTCACCATGATTTGTGCTTCCACCTTATGTCTACACTGGGTTCCAAGGACCACGTGTCCCAGGAAATGCCCCAATCCCTGCTCCTTTCTATATCTTCATATTCTTTTTTTTTTTTTCCGATACATTGAAATAAAAGATTGAATACTGAGAGGTAGGTCAGTTACAATAGGAGATTCTAAATGAATGCACACATAATACAAATTAACAAAATTCATGGGTATTATTTCAGTCATTTCAGCATTTTTTCATGGTAAATATAATTTGCAAATATTTGGAGCATCAACATGTAAATATTTTATGATTCACTGAATTAACTTCATAGTCAATTTGGCAGAATATAAAATAACAGGAGATAGAAAGAGAAATATAATTCTCTCACTTTCTTGGTTACGTACTGTGCACGACAAAGTATTATACAACTTAGTGACTTTAAATAAGCACTACGATAATTTATTTTTCTCACACGTCTGATTACAAAATAAAGCACTAAAATATTCCCTTCATTAAGTAGCCTAAAGCAAATCATGTTTTAAGTGTAATATCATGTTTGTGAAGTTCTTTTGACAGTTTATTGTGGAATTCTTTAAAAAGCTTAATAGGAAAGAGTCTTAACACCATAATTTGTGTGATTTTTTGTGATAAGACCCCATTTTTTCCCTTCGAAAAGTGTAATGCTTAGTATACAAGTATATATTCTAAATGGTATTTTATTTCTAAAGACATTACTTGAATCATTTAAAATATTTCATAATCATTTCCTTTTTGTAAAGTATTATATTTTTCTGTAAATAGTATCTAACCATATGTTCTAATTCAGGGGACTGATGGCAAGATATGCCTTAATATAAAATTTGTTACTAAGGCATTTTTCACTTCCAAATTTTATTTTAAAACTTTTAAAAAGTAAAATTAAGTGCCACTTCTGGTTGACTTTTTTAGAGAAGAGACACCTTTGATAAATTTAGTAGGATTAATATTTGTCAGGATGTGTTGTTACATGATTAGGCTCCAGACTTTAGCAAGTCTGTGATTTTGTTTTCCTTCTAACCCCAGCTTTCTTCACAGTAGCTTTGTCATTGTATGACCATTTCTTCATCCGAGCTATTAGCATCCTTAATGTATATTAATTTCAGTTTTAGTCACGTTTTTTTTTAATTCGGCATTAATAAATATTGATAGATTAGTTCAAACAGATTGTAAATAGCTGATGGTGTTTAATATGTTTCTTATCATCTATTTAAGGAGCCTGCTCCATACTACATCATCCATATAAAAATTTACGTGTATTAAATCTACATTTAGTGTTTAAACTTTGAGGACATGTATGTTAATTTTTTTTTCCAGTTGCAATCATTATTTTTCACTTTTGTAGCTTTTAATTGTGAATTCAGTGATTTTTTTAAATCTCTCAATATTTTGTAGGCCATTTGACATAATCATATATATCTATCATAAGATACAGACATAAGATAGTCTAGAACTATGATATAAAATGTCATGTTTTAGAGGGGTCATAAAAATATCTAGTAATAATGTTGCCATTAAAAAGATAAGTTTTTTTAAAAGTGGGTTTCACAGTTTTCTCCTCTTATAAATGTAGGAACTGGATGTTTACTTTGAAGCTTTTTCTAATATTCTAAATTTATATTACAATAATTAATATTTTAAAAATTATTTAAAGTTTTAAATTTATTTGTACAAATCCCCCTCCTAAAATTAATTGTTAAACTATATAAAATTGGGTAAATTGAAAATTTAGAAACTCAATTATCAAATTTAAGTCTTAAAAAATGTAGTTTTGTAATTTAAGATACTGGAATAGAAAAAATAATTTAGTACAATGAAAAAAGTTCTCCTTTGAACATTATGCATAGAATATGCAAGGATCTTTTCTTTGTTTTCTTTCACTTTATTTTGCCTTCTGTGGAATTCTATTTAAAGCCAGTGTGTAATCTTTATGTTCAAATCAGTCCTGCAGGGCTGCTGAATAAAATGAATAATGAGCCCAGTGTGATATGACTAGCTATATCTCAGTTTGTCATGCTGAAAATTAATTGAAACTGGGAATTTTTTTCAGTAAAACTAAAACTTTAAAGTGTTGGTTTCTATTGGTAAGAACTGACAACCACATCTAGGGTGCTATGTAGGATGTAAACTTAAATTTAGCTGGCTTATATCTTTCTTTAATTTTTATATAATTATACACATTCTGAAATACTATGTAAGTGGACAAAAGGTGAATAAATTTGTTCAGCAGGCTATAACAAGGTTAACACTATGTCTATAACTATAATTTGCCAAACACCCATAGGCTATGCATTTACTATTGTAAATATCTAGATGAAAACTGAAAATGTGAAATATTATCCCTACTATGACAATATTCCAGATGGTTTCTGTCATGTAAAGACAAATTAAAACTTCACATTTGATTAAAATTTTGTTTTTGACTGACTTTATTTTAGGTTGTATAAATAATAATTATATATTTGGATTATACAAATTTAATCATTTAATCCTGATTAATTTGATATTTATTTTCTGTATCATAAAATTTGAAATATTATTTTAGATGACAATGTCTTCAACTCATGGATTACCAATTATATGTGTAGACACATATAATTATAGAAAGAGACAAAAAATAAATTCAACATTGATCAATTTTTTAATATGGACAAGAGAGGGAGATGCGTAGTCATTCATAAGTAAGTACTACTTTCAACTGCTCTTAACAAATTTATATGTATTTGCTTTCTGAATGGCATGTTTTTATTTTTAAAATGCAATATATAAACTTTTTTTAAAAAAATAAAAATAACATACTAATAGAGTAACAAACTGCTAATTCTTCATTACATATTACACTTCAATCACAATTATTTTGAAGTAAGAAACAGACTTTAAAAAAGTATCATTAAGATACATACCACTGTGGTAATTCAACGTTTAAAATGTTTGATGTACCTTCGTTGTTTTAAAAGAAGCTTATCTTTGTAAACACATTTTTGTGTATGTAAGTGCTTTAGGGTATCTGGTGGAGCTATGAAATAAAATAGCTATTTTTACTTTAGAAAACTTAATATTGCTTCCAAGCCTATATTCTTACATGGAAAAAATTTTCCATGACCTACATTTCCAAAGTACATACTAACTATATCCATTTTCGGCTTTTAATGTAAACTTAGCTTTCTTTTGAACACAGAATTATAAGTTGCTTTCTAAAATGCATTTTTCCCTTTCCTTTGTTTTTAACTTAATTTATCTATATTTTTCCTTTTGTAGTAATCAACTGTAGCTCTAGTTTTAGGACAGCAAACATACAGAATGCTAATTTTTGTAAATATATTTTACATATTTTATATTTTTAAAATTGAAAGATACTCTGATCAAAGACATTAGTTTTATATGACCCTGAAAATAAATGACATTTTTAGAGAAAACAACTGTATACAAAACTACTTATGAACTCAGGATTAAAGCTACCTCATTCTTTCAGGAATAAGCTCTAAATTATAAATATCTGCTAAGTTATGATCAATATCTGAGAAGGCTAGAAGATATTCAGAGTCTCACACAAAGAAAAAGTTACTTCATCAATATCCCCATCCGTAATTGAAAATAATGCAAAATAATAAAATAGGTATGTAAAATAGCAAACAAAAATATCAGTTCTTATATTAATAATCCATTGCTTTATGTTCACTATGATGATATAAGCATGCGCTTGATTACTTGATTATTAAAGCTCCGTATGAATGCCACTGGGAGAAATATGTAACAAACACAATATATGAGAATACTTATCAATTTTATTATGTTTCTTTCGCTTATGTTTAAATCTCTCTTGGCCAATACTGGAAACTCATATATTCCTCTTCGATAATCAGTAGCCAACAATGAGTTTGCAGACTTTCATATTCCTTTATTCTGTGTAGTATCTGTTTCTAAATATTAATTTGGATAATCTTCACTGCAGTAATGCAAATATAAGGATGTAGCATAATAGCTTAAATGCTTATTAGCTTATAAAATGCTTAAACAGCCATTCTGAAATGAGCACATTTATAATTTTATTATCAACTGATAAGCGGGAAATCATACAGGACATTTTTGTTGTTATAAATCTCAAAAGATTCAAGAAAGGAAGGTCTTTCAGGATTGTCTGAGTAAGGACCTCCAAAACTCTGTCCTCTATAAAAGCAATAGAAATACTAGAAAATATTGTAAAACAACAACAACAACAACAACAACTCTTCCAGAAATCAAGGAACTAACCAAATTCTTACAACAATCTGAGGAACATTTATTCAAGAAAATGGCTAAATGTCAATAAACAGAAATGTAAGTAATCTTCAAGTGCTTTATGATATTTTAACTTGCTCACTTTCTGTCCCACTTTTACCATGAGTTTGATGGTATCCTTGAAAACCAGCAACCTAAGACCACTGGAGAAGGCGAAGTGGGTTTGGAACTTCCCCATTATTATTGTCCAAATAATGATTTCTCTACTTGCCTAGAAACTCCCTGCAATAATCCAGTTAACGGAGCTTGTTCTTTATTAAATCTGATTTAGAGTATGCTTAATGGGAGAAACTCTATCTGTAGGACCTTTTTATAAACTGTTTAGCAACTACTATTAAACATTGCAACAGTCTGAGACATTATCACCAGTTGTGGTGCTCAAGAAAATAAAGGAAAGTCTGTAGAATAATATGTCTAGATGGAGTTTTGAAAATTTGACATATTTCTGGGGATATAGAAGGTCACATACATGAACTAGGTTGTGTGTACGTCCAGAAATACTGGAGAAGGCCCTATTTTATCATTTTTGAGAGACCTTGAGGTCTTGTACAAGCAGGAAATGAAGAAATAATACAGGCTTAGAAATTGACAGAGCACTGAAGTATGACTCAACACATACCCAGAACCTCTTGGAAAAGTGTGGGAGACTTATTGATTCAAAGACTTCAAGAAAATCTCTAAACAATCACTAGTTGAACACTGACTTTACTAGCCACAGATGGCAAAGAATACAGACTTTACAGAATTAGTCCTGGTAAGTCACTAAACAAAACAAAAAAAGAACAGCAGGAATAGCAATAACCATAATAACAAAAAATAATAACAACCACCAACAACAAGTCTTGAAGAGAATCTGATTTCCAGAGTGGTCTAATTCTAGTTTTAAAATAGAAAAGAATAATTTTATGACACTAACTGAGATAATCTAGATTTAATTAATACATTCCTAGAAAAACATAAACTGACTGAAGAACTAGTGAAGAGAATAAATAAATAATGTTAAAACTTCTAAAGAAATGTTTAAGGTCATATTGCTTTATTGGTAAATTCTATAAGATGAGTTAAAAAAATATATTGTTAATCTTTCACAATATTTTCTAAAAAAATAGAACACGAGGGAATATTTTCTTATTCATTCTTTGAGACTTGACATTACCCTGACACCAAAGCCAGACAAAGATGTCACAAGAAAAGAGAAAATATCATTTATGAATAGATAAAAACTCAACCTTAATAAATTACCAGCAAAGCAAATCCAGCAACACATAAAAATGATTGATTACCATGACCAATTTGTAAGTATCCTAGGAATGAAAGGTTAGTTTACCACCTGAAAATTAATTAGTGTAGTATACCATATTAATAGAATAAAAGTAATCATATGATTATCTTAAGCATGCAGAAAAACATTTAACAATACTAAACAAATTTTTTTGAAAAAAAAAA
>NW_011888802.1:5151863-5161477 GCF_000151845.1 Pteropus vampyrus | reverse complement strand
ATTTGGTGATAATTACTAGGTTAAATATAGTATTTATTACCATATGATCCAGCAATTACACTATAAATTATATATCAAAGAAAATTGAAAACACAAAGCCACACAAAAACTTGTACACAGATAATTATGGTAGTGTTATTCATAATATCCCTAAGGTGCAAAAACCCAAATGTTCATCAACTGGTTAATGTATAAATAAAAATGTGGTATATCCATACAGTGAGGTATTTACCAATAATTAAAAGGGGAATGAGATGCTGATGAATTCTAGAATGTGCATGAACCTTGAATATGTTATAATAAGTGAAAGAATCTAGTTACTAAAATATATATAATGATTATATTTATGTAGAATTTCCAAAATAAGCAAATTCATAGAGAAAGACATAATTACTGAGGTCTGCAGATAGAGAGGAACTGAGAGTGACTGCTAAGGGTTACGAGTTTCTTTTTGGAGTGATGAAAATGTTTTAAAATTGCATAGTGATGATGGCTACTCAACTATGCTAATATAATACAAACCACTTAATTAACTCGTCATTTTATGATAAAAATATATCTGACTTTCTCATCAGTGATATAAATAATTCATGGAAAAGTACATATACATGTATGTGTGTCTGTGTGTGTGTGTGTGTGTGTGTGTGTGTGTGTGTGTGTATTTGTGTATATAATAGTCAACAGATGGAATTTCCGAAGATAGTATACCAGTCTATCATGTCCACTTCTCCTAAATGCCAGGCTTTATGATTACTTCCTCCAATCTTTTACACTTCACTTTGTGAGGATCATGACTTTTTACAAGCTTCCAAAAGCCACTCAGGTTTAGTACTAGCTCCTTGTATCTTGCCAAGGTTTTAAATCCTGTATCAAGATTGTGTTCCCATATGCATAAACTATGTTTTTCAACTTTGTGTTCTCTCCTCCTTAACTCTGAATCCTTAATATCCATCCTTATATCTATTCCCTTGACGCTTGGCAAGTTCACGTGTTTCATAAGTCATTCAGCTCCTTTGGAACATAATTACTTCCTCTTTAGCAGATCAAGCATCCTCAAATCTGGATTATGTTGTAACATAATCTGTTGTCCAAGAGGAATGATAAAGCAGACCCTGAGGAAGGTAAACACTGTTTTAAAAAGTAAATACCTTTGCATTATATTCAAGCATGAGAAGAGAGATTGTTTCTAAATTCTAATAAGAAATGGACACTTGTGCAAATCCAGAAGGTTTAGAGGAGTATCGGAATTCACATTTTCCAGATATCACATCCTAATCTCAGGGTCCCATTCCTCTCAATCATGGCACTGATCTTGGTTGTATCAGACTTTCTGGAGTTAACAAGTCAACCTTTTTGAACTCTGTTAACCTTATATGTAAGTCATGGGACTGATTTTCAGCTGTTTTTGCCCTCTGCATTCAGAAAATGATTGTATTCTCAAAAAGGATCTCAGGCTTTCCCTATTACCTTTAGTGGGTGATTAGTCATCCTTAGGTTTTTATTCTTTTTCTCATTAAAATTTTAACAATTTAATTAAGACAGCATGTCAGAAATTGTAATTACACAAACTGCCATTGCATGACCCACATGGCCACCTAGATAATTGGTTATCCAGCTGCAAGATTGCATTTTAGGATCGGCATCTAGGATGACTCCTTGTACCAACTGTCATAGGTCAAGGACTTCAGGAAACATACTATTTGCATAAAGAGATTTATTGGAAGAAAATTCTTATAACCTATACTTGCCAGGGTTATCCTGAGTGAAGCAAGAGGGCTGAGCTTGTGTCATTGGATACAGGCGGCCCACAAAGGAAATTCACCTGCAAGCTGTCAGCAGCTAATACTCCAAGCAGCTGGGAAAATGAGCATCTGGGCAGCCCACCATTGTGCTCCCTTTTGCACATGAAGGAACTTTTAATATTTTAAAAGGAAGTCAATTACTTCTCTTATTCTTCTCATCTCTAGGCCAAATATCCAAGTCTTTATTAACTACATTATAAAGAGTTTCAGAGCAGAAACTATTTTATATTTCTGTTTACTCACCACAGTATACTTAACACAGTATACTTCCTAGCCCTATTTTTATTCAGTTAAAGAATTCACAAATATTATAACTATCTTCACTCGAATGTTCTCCCTGACATCTCTAGTCATAAATTTCTTATCTTTCATATTGTCTCACAAATATCACTGTTTACTCAGTTTTTTCTAATTGACTTACGATCATCCGTTTTTTGTTTCATACTCCATAATATGTTTCTCTTGTGACTGCTTTAATGTTGTATTATCAGTTCAAGTTCTCATTATTTATGTTTATGCTTAACATACAAAATATTGTATAGTTTGTATAAAACACGTATTTACTATAAAAAAATTAGGGAATGTATAAAACTACAAAAAATACTAAATATGACTACTCAGAATTATCATCTACTCAGAAATAACAATATAAACATTAAATAAATCAACAATTAGGATATTTTTAAAAGCTAGAATAGGTTTCTAAAACATTTATATTAAGGGAAAAATTATATATAATGAAATACAAAATTTTAAGTATACAGAAAAGTGAACTTTTATAGGCATATGCCCATATAACCATGCCAAGAACAAGTTATAAAGCAAGAAATACTTTTATAAAATAAAATTTAGGATACATATACTTAAATTCAATGAAAAATGATGGATGGAGTGGTATTAAAATTACTAAATTTCAAAAAAATATTTTTTAAATATGATAAATATTTTAAAGTTCACTCTCAGGAATTGAGATAAAACATTAAGATTATAGTCTTTCTATTTTATAAATAATGGCCCAATTTTATATAGATTCAAACACAAACATGACATAAAAGATGAAGATAATAATACTTTCATATTTTTTACTAATTCCTCTAATTCTCCTCTTCTCACTTTCAATATTACTTATATTGTTAATATTAGTATTACATAAAGTTTTACATTTACATCATTTGCCATTACCATAATGCTCATGATTAATATTTTTTCTGCATTAATGGCATTCTCTTATAACAAATCATTTTATCTAGGCTTTTCCTAAGAATTGATTATGAGTGATGTATTTCTAAGTTTAATCATTTTTTTTTTTACATTTATCTCTTGATTTTACATTGCTTGACATTCCAGAGGGTTTGTATTATTCTTTTCTATCATCGATTCTTTTCTTTACAATTTGATTATTGTTTCTCTATTGTTTCTGGCATTAAAATGACTTTCAAAAAATGCAATGCCAGTGTGGTTTTCCACCTTCTTATACTATTTGCGTAATTTTTCCTGGATGCCTAAAAAACGTTTCCTCTTTCTTTAATTCCAATAATTTAGCTAGGAATGCCATGGTGTTGAACATTTCATATCAAATATATTTTGTATGATACTTACAGTTAATTTGATATAGATCTATAATACTTCATCCTGCCTCCTTTCATCTTACCTCTTTATTATTATTATTATTATTATTAATATTATTATTATTTATATCCACACACATAATCTTTAGGTTTATTACAAACTTTATTTCTGAATCATTTGTTATATTATAGCTTTGAAAATTATTTCTGTTCTACTTATCAAGTTGTCTGATTCAGGTAGACTAATTATTTTCCACTCAATTATATTTTTCCTTCACATTTATTATCTTTTTTCTACTATTATTCAGCATTTTAATATGCATTATTATCTAATTTTGCATTAAAATCCATAAAAACTCAATTGAATATAATAATAAGTATTTATTTTACCTCATACTTCTGTGGTTGGGTGATCTGAGTTGGGTGACTTTGTCCTACTCCTAAGAGTAGGGAGACATGAGGCATGTTTATTTGTTTTTTTTTTTTTCTCATGGTGATAGCAAGAAGCCCAAGAAGGTAAGTGGAAATATGCAAGGCTCATTAAAGCTTACATTTAAAACTGCCTAGGAATCAAGGAGTAGGAAAACTATCTCTGCCTCTTTACTAGAAGAATTACAAATTTGAAAGCGAATACAGGACAAAGGAATTAGACTAATGTTGGAATCTGTCAAGGAATATTTTCATGTATATTTTCTGTGATTCTCTTATATTACTTTTCTGTCAGTTATTAAAGTTCTATTCCTTATTTCTACTGAAACTTTATTAATAATGCTGTTTTCCTTTTCATTTAATTCTGCTTTTATCTTTGAGTTTTTATGTTGATGAGTCCATGTCCTTGAGTTGTTTTCCATCCTGAAACACATGCAGATAATTTCCTTTTATCCCTTGCACTTTGCTTAGGGAGAGAGGTTTCATCTGATGGTATGTGCAAGACTAGAACATCTAACAATTTCCATCCTAGTCTTAAACAATCTCTACTATACTACTTCCACTTTCTTAGAGTCTGTACCCTAATCTCAAAGGGACACTCTCAGTCTTCGTATTTATATATTCAAACTTTACACCATGGAAGTTTCTTTATAGTAGTGCATACAAAATATGGATTTAATATAATATTACGAATAGATTCATTTTCCTAAGAATCGTTAATGTATTTCTAATACCTTATTAAAATTCAGAGTACATTTTCCTATTTCTTTCTTGTGTTTAAATCTTCATTACACATTAGCAAAAAATGTTGATTAGAATTTTATAAATTGTGTATAAAAATATTTTCTTAGATTTAAAAATTATTTTACATATTGCGTGTAGATATATACGTATGTGTGTATATTGTGAAATCTCACCGCAAGTAGTATATTTGATTTTAATTCGCTGAATTATAATTAAAATGCCATAAAGGACTAAACCTTATGCAGGGAGATTCAGGAGCCTACTGAGCTTATCTTGCATTTAGTATTTAAATATTATCATTTGTACGCATATATTTTTTAAATAAAGTTGACCATTTTTGGTTAAATTACAGATTTTTAAAACTCTCCAACAGTTTGTATTTCATATAAATAGAACTCAGAATCAGTATCATATTCAATAATTGCATCAGAAAAGTAATGGAATAATTTTATTTTTTCTAAATTATGTATTAATATTTTATCCATTTACTTGAAAATAATGCTATCATTAAAAAATCTTATAATCCTATCAAAGGTCCTAAATAATTGGGTCAGGAAATAAAGAGATTGTAATATATCTTATTGACAGACACAAGAAAAATGTACCATTCTACAGATAGTCATACCTATAGTAAAAAGAAATAGACGCTTTGAAGCTCACAGTATGAGATTTCAAAGTCAGAGTGTCTTATGTTATCATGGCATTTTGGATTCTGTTCTACTTTTAAAGCAACAGAGAGAAGGAAATACTCTGAAATTATTTAAGCTTTATTTTTACTCAGTTCACTTAAAAATGAATAAAATATACTTCAATGTAATTATCATTACATATGTATGTGCTGTGCATATCTATCTATCTATCTATCTACCTACCTACCTATCTATTTTCAAATTGTTAGAATCAACCATCATACACTATAAATAGATTTAAGGACAAAAAAATCTCATTTGCAGGAAATAGCTTTCACAAAATGGGCTCCTATCATTAACATGAAATAGATATTCCAAATGCAAAACTGAAATCAGTATTGTTGAGAATAATTCTAAGTTGTGTTTAATGTGTTTCTTTTGCTACATAAATCACGTATTGTAATTTTAAATGAGTTGATTTTAATGGTCGGGAAAACAGAAAAATCTATCAACCTAATAATAAAAGATGTAATTGAATATACTCAATTATTTCATAATAGACTAATATTTTAAAGGAATAAGTTTTCTGTCCCTATTTTGATGCTAGAATACCTGGTAATGATGTATTATATAAAGCAATTATAAAAAAATTTAAAGAGAAAATTAAAAATATACAATACAAAATAAAAATTACTAAATCAACAGTAAATATATATTTAAAAACTAGATAAAAAACAATAAATTATATAGATTAGATATAGAAGAAGACTTTCCTATCCATATAGATTTTCTAACAGAATCCATATATTATCAAGATCTCATAATGAAGAATAAGTATGTGTATTTTAGTTTAAGGGAATTCTGATGTTAACTTCTATGGAGGTGATTCCAGAGCTTCGAATCCAATCACCTAATTATGTATGTGACCCTAAGGAATTTGCTTATGCTCTCTACTCCCCAGTTTTTGTACCTATTATAAAGGGTTAACAATGGCACCTGCTATTTAATTTACGAGTGTCTATGAGAATTTGTATAGCTTTGTAGAAAGCTCTTAGAAATTCATGGGGTGCATAGGTAGTGCTCAATAAAATATACAATAATAAAATGTTTATACAGAGAATACCCAGGTAGAGGGTACAGATTATAATGAAAATATTTTACAAGGTGATCGTGATAATACTTTAATTATCCTGGTTCCCTTTGGCATTTAGCAGATCACAGCAACACAGTATTTTATAATAAATGTACACTTAAAAGCCATGGAGAACCTTTTACACTATTCAATTTTTCTCCACTTCATGTGATAAGGATGAGTAGTTTGTGCATTAACTACTGGACACTGAAAAAAAAAAAACAACAAAAAACGGTATGGGGTGGGGAATTTAGGAACTGTAATTTACAGAATGCTTTTCAAGTTGACGGTCTTAAATTTCAAATAAAGTGAAGAAAAATTATTGAATTGTATGCTTGAACCTTACTTGATATTGTTAACCAATGTCACCATAATAAAAAAAGTAAATTAAAAAAAGATAAAGTGATTCAAATTTTCTTCACCTTATATATATAAATATATTTAAATATAACATCAGTGAGAGAATAAGAAAACTATAAAGAAATATTATATCATATCCTTTGAATCCAAAAAAGGACCATGAAACATAACGAATGAAGAATAGCAGTTGAATCTTAATTTATTTCATTTATTCTTCCCAGAATTCCCATAAAGAACAGGTGAGATGCCGAGTAGGAAAGATCTTATCTAGCCATAACTACGCCAAGACCAGACTTGTGATATGAGGAATATAAAATAAAACAATTTTAGTTTCTATTTATTGAATTGCTATGGGAATAACTAATAAATATGATTTACTAATTTATTCTTTGTGCATAAACAATAGTAATAGATCTCATGATCCTAGCTAAGACCAACTCCTTTCCTTGCTTTTACATATCATTCCCTCACACTTGCTCAAGGACATTGTTACATTGATTGTCTCTCTCTCTACTACTAATTCTCTCTTTTGTATTATTCATAACAGTATATACATAAACTATGTCTTCCATCTTAAAAAAAGTCTTGTCCTGTTTTGGTTCCATTTTCCCTTCTAGTATGTTCCATTTATCTCTTTACAGGAAAGCTTCTTGAAAATGTACTGTATGATTGCTAGCTTTATATTGACCTCTTCCAGTGGTTTTTATCCACAAACTCTACTAAAACGCCTCCTTTCAAGATTACCAACAACCTTCATGTTGGCAATTTCAGTGATTTAACTGCATTAATCACATTTAAAAACATTTTGTATAGTGTAGTACTCTATTTTGCTTGAAATAACTTTCTTCACCTGGCTTCTTGAGCACAACTCTCATCCCTAAACTTAGGGATGTTCCTGGGCCCAGTAATTGACATGATTATTTTTTATAACCTCTCCTCATTTTCTAAACTATTTCTTGTAGTCCAATGATTTAAATATGATCTAAATGATAACTCTGCACTCTATGTGCAGACTAAACCTACTTTCTCTCTTGACCTCAAGGTCCAAATATCCTACACCTAATTTTTGTCTCATACGTGTCTGATGATCATTGCAAATCTAGCACACAAAAAAGTGAATTTTGTTTCTATATGCAAGTGCCATATAAATACATTCTGGTAAAAGTTACAATGTCTTATCTCTATAATCTGATCAAATTTTATACAAAAAAAAGTATATAGGTGTATATACACACTATTTTCTTTGGTAGTACATGAACGGTATATCTTTCAATAGACTTGCATCCTATCACTGAATTGACTAGAGTGAATAGTTTAGTATATTACTTTCAATATAATATCTCACCCTCATTTCTGAGCTACTTTAAGAAATATTAGGGAAGATTTATGGTCCGATTTTCTCTTGCAAATACAATATATTCTGAGAAATTTTAAAAATAAAGATAATATTACTATGGTTCATAAATATTAGATTTAAATATGAAATTTGCAGAGTATTTTCTAATGCTAAATTTTTCATAAAATTCTTCTTACTCAGATTAAAATCTCTTGTTAGGATTCTAGGCATGAAAATAAAAGATGCAAAAGGAAGGAGCTCTATAATATTGAAAGCCAGGACTTCGAAGTTGTTTGTGTTCAAATACTGAGGCTATTCCTAATGGAGACTTCATAGTTATCATATCTATAACTAGTAATTTACTGTATTCATACACATGTATATGCATATATGTTTATGTAAATAAATATATCTTTATATGTACATCTGTATCTGTATGTATGTGTATAAATATGAATATATGTATATATGTGGGTATGTATGTACATATAAGTAGTCCTCCCTTTCCACAATTTCACTTTCTGTGGTTTTAGTTAGTTGTGATCAACTACAGACTGAAAATATTGAATTAAAAAAAAAAAAACAGAAACAAACAACTCTAAAGTTTTAAACTGCACACCATTTTGAGAAGCATGATAAAAGCTTGCACCATCCTGGTATGTGAATCATCTCTTTGTCCAGAGTAGTCACACTGTATATTCTACTCACCTGTTAGTCACAAACATATTTACCAGCCATCCTCACTTAATAAAATTACAGTAATCACAACCATACCTAAAACTGTTTAATACCTTTCAAAAGATTTGAGAATAAATAATTCATTAGGACAAAACATTGACAAATTTTTAAAACTCCAAAGGGATTTGACACTCCAACAAGAAAAGTATCTGATACATTTGGAAGCATCGACCATCTAAACTCAGCAAATAAAACTAATTAATATAGTGGTCATGATTTAGGGAAAAATTTGTATCGTTGATATTATAAGAAAATGTAGATCATTCAAAATATCAGACTTTGCAAAGTATATAAATATGCCTTATATTTTAGCGCAGTTAAAAAATTCCCCAGGTAAGAAAAGAAAATACCCAATTTTAATTTCCTCCCTTTTTATTTTGTCGTTTACTTTGATGTTTAAGAGTAAAGATAAGGATCAGACAACTGTGCCAAGGCTACACTCTACCTGTGTGGCTTATTAAAATGACACTCTGCTTTATATTATTTTACATTTGTGTAACTTCTGGGGTTTTGAATATGTACCAGGATCTGGTAGTCTTATAGCAGTGGGATAATTATATTATAGTAATTTTATTAAGAAGGTCCTCTATTAATTTGTATACCAGAGAGTCTAGGCCAGTGGTTTTTAAACTAAAGAATTTTGCTCCCAGAGGACATACAAAATGTCTGGAGACATTTTTGATCGTCATGACTGGGGTTCCTACTTCATCTAGTGGGTACAAGCCAAGGATACTGCTAAATATCCAACAATGCACAAAACAACTCTCACATTGCAGAACTATCTTCCCAAAAGCTCAATAATGCTGAGGTTGAGAAATCAGGTCCAGGCAATATGTAAGCAGCAAAGCACAACTTAATATTTCTTCTTTCTTTCTT
>NW_011888802.1:5127644-5151578 GCF_000151845.1 Pteropus vampyrus | reverse complement strand
TCCTTCCTTCCTTCCTTCCTTCCTTCCTTCCTTCCTTCCTTCCTTCCTTCCTTTCTTTCTGTCTCAAATAAAGAGGTCTAGCTTTCCTCTTTAAATCACATATGGTGGTTAATATAAGAGTGATTGTAACAATGCATTTTCCCATCTTGAGACATTTGTGGCTAAAACTGAATTAACTATGTATAAATACATGGTGTTTATGAAATATATTGATACTCTATAACATTAAAAACTAAATTTTTTTAGATAAATGACATAATAAAAAATTATTATTCTCATGCTATTTAAAGGAGAAATATGTATCTTATGTTTTCTGAAAAAAATACTAATTTGTTCTGTGTAGATGATGAAATTGAAAGAATAAAAGATATATGAAATGGACAAAATAGTGATTACTGATTTACTAAATGCATTTCAATTGAATGTTATAGACAGTTTTAGATTGATATTAATAGAAAATAGAAGTGTTTGACTCAAATAGCATTTGTATACAATTCTGCATAATTATCATTGATTTACACCCATGTTCTATTAATTTTCACTAATAGTTAATTAGTGAAAATATCATACTAGCAAACAGGCTTATGAATTGATGTAAAATAAATATGTTACTAACAACAAACTTATTCTTCCTTAGAAACAGTTATGAAGTCTTCCGAATAGCACTTTAGGCTATAAGGTAAAGAAAAGTCTTGTCAAATATTGTACCTAAGAAATTATAGCAATATATAGCAATATATAACTCAATTATAGCAATATATAACTCAATTTCAAAAACTGAGTTAGATTTAATTGACAATAATCAAAGCAGGTATACTTTCCCCTCAAATAATGTAAGTTAATATTTTCTATGTAATAATAAACATCCAATGAGCAAAATTAAGATAAAATCAGTAACCACATCAACCCAGATAGATATAATTAGATTTTAATACTTATGAAGTACATTTCACTAATTTATATCTTTAATTCTAAACTTGGAATATGATGAAATAATTTTAAATGTTTTAAAATACTAGTATCCATAAATTATTTGTTAATAAAAGATAGTATTATTCTCAACTATGAGATTTTTCCATCTCCTAATAACATCATGTTTATTAATAAAACAATTTTTAAAATTTTGTTTGCATTTTTGTATACATGTAAGTCCTATATATGTGAATAGTCACCTGATGGGTTAGATTTTGCCTGAGATGTATTTGTGCATATGTGTGTTTATGTGAGTAAGAAAGGGAGTGTTTGTGTGTAGATGTGAAAAATAGTTTTGTGATGGATTAAATTTGCTTGAGATGAATGATTATATTAGAATATTATTTTCAATTAAAGTAATTCATAACCATTTAAATATATATTAAGAACCAGTTTGATGATATATCTTTATAATCTAACATAGAAAACATAGACTCTTAGAAGTCTTTATTTTTCTAGCATAAGTTTTCTCTTTGTGGAGGCACACATTCTGCTATAGCTACCATTATGTAGGCTGGGTTATTCTGAAGTTAATGCATAGAGACATTATGCCACCTGAATTTCTCAACTTTAGAGATCCTGTCTCTCAGTTTCAGTGTCATGCTTCCAATGCCATTCACTTTAATTTTTCCTTCTTGAAGTAAAGGAAGGTATCTGAACCTCCCACTAAGTAAGAACCACTGACTTCCCATGTTCAAGAAAAGCATATTTTACATGGAGTTGGAAGATGTAAAGAAGAAAAACAATTTTGTTTTCATGTTTTGGGCCTTGGAGCTAATTATCCTCAACTTATATATTTCCAACTGATTAATAAATATTTTTCGTATATTTTAATCCACTCCAACTTAAAATATATGGGGTGGTGGATGTTAATTCCATTTAAAATCATGTTCAATCGAAAATAAAAGTAAATGTATTATTGTGAAATACTTACATTTAGCAGTGTTTTATAATTTTTGACTGAAAGTTATGTCAGGCTTAATAATATGTATTTTTTCTGAGTTAAATATTGTACAGAATAATTTTTCTCTATATAATATTCCTTATATTAATTTTTAACACCAGAAGTTATTAAAGGAAATTACTTGTTATACCAGAGTTATGAATGTGGAAGAATTTCTGTGTGAATGCAAAAAAAAGGAAGTCATTAAAGAATGAAGAAAGTAAGCAATACACACACACACACACACACACACAGAACCCTATACAATGAGTACAAATGTTTACATGGTGATTAAAATTTACTCTAGGGGAAAATAAAATACAGTTTTGGGAAGCTCCTATCTTTAAGAAAAGAACATCATTACATACAATGGGAAAGAGAAACTTTAGACATAATAGCCATTTAAAGCCCTGAATAAATGTATATTAAATAAACCTAATAGAAATTTTGAGTGCTTCCCAAATGAGTTAAAAAAAAAAAAAGTCTTTATTAAAGTTATATCAATTATAAAGTTACATGAGGCTGTTAGGTCCAGGATGGCCCTATCCCTACCCCCCGTAGTGTGGGAACCAGACTTCTCTCCCTTACCTTTGTGTGGGAACTGGACCGTGCATCCGTGTTAGCAATGCTGCATCTTCCCTCCCGCTTCACTGGACTCTTCCCCCTTCCTTGCCAATTTACCCGCCTAAAATATTCCCACCAAAAAAGCATGCCTCACGCTCCAGATAAGTTTCAGGTCCCCTTGAATTCGGAGTTGACGCCATTTTCGGCTCAGCCAGGCTGTCACTCTGCTACAATAAATCTTGCTTAACCGCGTCGGCCTTGTGCGTTCTTCCTTTGGTGAACCTAATAGAGGCTATCTGAAGAGTCTCATGTAAACAAATACACAGACTCATAGCTTTCTTATTTCAACTTAAGTTATCAAAAGAAATACATCTATTTTTTCCTCATAAAATGACACTGTATTTATTTTAAATAAAATATATAATAAAATATATATTTATGTTATTCTGAGTCTATATACTAAGATTATTTTTTATACCGGTAAAAACTGGCATAGTTTTAGGAGAGCTGATAATCCATTTTCCTATTATGGTTACATCACAGGCAGAAGGTATGAGATACAAAAGGAAGTTGGATCAATAGTAGTTGTAGTGGGATGATGGAATTTTATGCCTTCTTCTAAGGTGGAAGGAGAGTGACCAGGTATGATGTGAAGTAGAGAAAGAGAGTAAACCAATTCAGTTTTGCAGTGAGGGAATTCTGCCCAGAATAATAGTATTATGTATACCTTAATGTCCCCAATATTTCACAGATTTATGGACAATATTTTTCAATATTGATTATACACTAGATTCAATTAAGGGCTTCAAAAATATCTAATGCTTTCATAATTTCTTAAAAAGCATCTCCCATCACTGACAGTAAATTACAAAGAGCAGCCAGTATACAGAATTGCTGTTTTAGGTATTGCATTGGGAAAATAATTTTCTTTGAAATTTAGTTTTAAAAATTAAACATCATTTTCTGTAGTGTTTATATATGTGAAATATTTTATAGCACTTTTGTCATGTTATATAATTTTAAAGACTTCATCAAAAACTTGTGATTTAACCAACTGAGAGAAATATGCTAATATATAACTACTTAATTGACGTTTATATGAAAATGTGTGCTATTTTATCCTATAATTTACTATATCTACTTAATCCTTAAAATATCTCTATTGCCAGATTAAATTAGAAGTTAGAATTTAAGATATAATTTAGATTTTATTTTATCACTTTTTTTACAGTTATTTAGCGTTGGAGATATATTTTAAAAACAGAATGCTTTTTAAAACTTTACTTTTCTTTGCTTACTTACATCTATGAACAGTTTAAAAGCTTCTTGTAATTTAGTGTGTTTGCGTGAGTGTGCACACTCTTGTATGTGTGTATGAATTTATTTCATTTCTTTAATATTTGATCCCAATACATTATTTCTACAGCATTCACATATACACTTTTTAAACTTTAGACTGAAAACTAATAAATTGTTCATCCCAGATGACACTTTTATATAATCCTTCTAAATTAAAATCAGACTAATAACACTAAATACCTAAGCGAATTCTGATACCAAGCTACAAATTAATCCATGGCATGTCCCAATGGATAACCTATCTTTACATGTCGTACATAATCTAGGCTGGAGACAAGACAAATGTAATTTACCACAAAGATACATCATTAAATATTGTATAATGCCATGGGTACAAAAAATTAGCTAGCTTAATATATTTTTATAGATATTTAAGGATATTATGCAATATACGCAAAAGTGAAATAAGAAGTAAAAAGATCCTTTACTTGAGATAGTTACTTAAAGAATGTCTGTTCTTTCTGTGCATGTTTGTCTTTGATTTAAATATGCTTTTAGATCTCCACTAAAGGGATCAGTGCTTAGCTCTTTCAGCCTTTATCTATATTAAACTATTCATTTGGAAAGCATCTGGTCTCCATCATTTACTCCCAATTGTGAATGATACCCTAATAATTATATAGTCTTATAGCAGGATAATGTCTTAAAGATAGCTTAGTTCTATTTGTTAAACACGAACTTCAAAGCCAGCAATATAAAGATAAATCAGATTACTTTCTGTGGGAGTATTTTATTTGTCTTTATCCTAAATTAGCAACAATTTTATTAAGTTTGGTGATAAGCATATTGTTTCCTTTAAAATTGATTTTGCATAAGGTGTAAGAAAGGGTGTTCTTTTTTTTTAGTCAAATATTAAATGATGTAAAGATGCATGACAAACATAAAATAATATGAACAAAAGCATTGTACTAAGTATAAAATCAATCATCAGTCCAGTTTAATTCATATTTTAAGTCATTTCCTAGTTTTCTATTCTTAAAGAACAAGAAACAATCTTTTCAGTAAATCTGAAAGTTAGCATTATTTGTTTTCAAGATGTATAGCATGTGTCTGGGAAAAAATGGAATGAAATACATTCCTCAAATTAAATTAACTAAAAACTTTATGAATATTTGAGGCCAGTTGTGTTTCAACAGAAAAATATGTCAGTGGTCTGCGTCGGGGTCAGGCAATAAGGAGGTATATTTTCTGTAGAAAATGTTAAGTAACAACGAGATAGATTAAAATTCAGACTGCAATTTTTATTGTCCACGTTCTGATCATTGTTATTGTTCATTTTACTTTATAATGATTACTGAAAATAATTTTATCATCAGGGCGGGTATGAAAGTATTTTGCTAAGCAGAGGAGGCATATGATCTCTTGTTTCCTTTCCTTTGTTCATATCCATTTCCAACTACTTCCTCTGAGTTTTCTACCCATCAATATCCAGTTTCCAAATTTGAATCTCATCTTACACTTAAAATATTCTCTGATTTAACTAACACACTAGGCTCTCTTGCTCATCTAAATACTGATGCCATTACTGGTTAATACCACTCATTCTCAATTATATATATAATAATGTATGGTGGTTATGTTTATATTGCTCTTATTTCACAATAACAATAAACCATGGTAGGACAGTACTATGTAAATTACAATCTCTGTGTATCTCCAATAGAATTGCATTGCTTTCCATATTTTGAACATTCAACATTTATTAATTTAACAAATATTTATTGAGGAAATTGTATGTTTTACAGTTTGGGGGCTAAAAATACAAAAATAGAGTAATTCTTGTCTAGAAAAGTTAAAGAATGATACTGGAAATACTAAATACTGTGAGAGACATTCTAAATACATTATTTCATTTACTTTCCGCAACACTCGGAACTAGGTACCACTGTATCACTTTTGAAGGTAAGACAATGCAAAGAGAGGATTGTGTCACTTACTTGTGGTGTCATAATATAAGACAACTCAGGATTTTATTCCAGATACATATTATTGCAATGGCTAGACTAGTGATATATGTGAAAGAACACAACATATTTTTTATCTTCTAGAGTTGTGCATATATGTATCTGCATTTGAGGAAATATTTTGAACATGACTTACTTGAAATAAATAAAATGTTGTCCTATCTTTAGTACATCAGTACCTAAAATACCTTCTCTGATTTTCAGGATGTTAAGATTTCCTCTCTCTTTCTTTAAGATAAGATGACATATACTTTATAGTTGCACTGGAAAATTTATCTGAATGTCGAATTTCTTTGATCTATAATGAAAAGAGACTTTATACTTTTTTTTATAAAGAAAAGGGGCTTACTATTTAAAAATACATTATTGTTCCTTTACTGAATAATTCAGAAAACTTTATAAAATGTCTGAAGGTAACATAAAATCAACATAAATTTTAAAAAATATGTAAGTATTAAACTTGACTTTCCATGACCTCATTCATATGCTTCCTGCTAACTAATGTTTTATGTGATTTGGAAGCTGAACAGTAGCTGAAAGAATATGGGATATGGAACATCCTCAAAGACAAAAGGTTGGATTTCATTCCTGAAAATATATAAATACATTTACTTGAATTCAAATCAATCCAAAGTATAAAATAAACTTTATTTTCTGAAATACATTTTGAAACATGTTAAGCATATCTACTTGGCTTTAAAAAAAAAATGACATTGGCATAAAGACAATTCATTTAATGTAAATTAAAGTATGACACACATAAAGAAATTATGGTTCATATATACAAGAGAATATTACTCAACCATTAAAAAAATGAAATCCTACCATTTGCAAAGACATGGATGGATCTAGAGGTTATTATTCTGAGTGAAATAAGTCAGACATACAAAGATAAATACCACATGATTTCACTTATATGTGATATCTAAGGAACAAAAAGAACAAAAATAATCAAAAACAGACTCACAAATATAGAGAACAATCTGGTGATAGCCAGAGAAGAGTGGGGTTGGAGGCTGGAAGAAAGGGGTGAAGGGTTAAAGAAGTACAAATTATTAGTTAATAGATGGTCACAGGGTTAGGGAGCATGGCATAGGTAATGCAGTCAGCATTAATGTAATGGCTACGTGTAGAACCAGAGGAGAGAAAGAGCAATCGGGGGATTGTTTCATAAACTATATAAATGTCTAACCAATGTACTGTATACTTGAAATTAATAATAAAATAATTTATTTAAAACACCTATAAAATATATTCAAAATATAAAAAAAAAGTATGACTCACATTTCTCTAGGAAAACTGTGGATTTTGAACTATTCCCTATTTAAAATCATTGTCTATATATTTCCTTCTTAACATGAAAATAATTCCAAACAGATATAGATAGATGAACAGCCAGATGTTTTAGACTTTCAAAACAATTTGGCTTTTTGTCCCGAAAATGTTCTTTTCTTTAGTTTAGTTTTCTTTTCAAGTGCCTGAAAAAGCTACCCAGAAATTCTTATTGTTAATATTAAATAGATTGATTATGATTTCCATTATCTAATTTAATTTTTAATACTGTTAATATCACCAATAAGGAAAATTAAGACCTCATGAGTTGTACATATTTTAGTACTATTCAGCTATTAAAAACAACTTAGAAATGTGAAGTTAACACATCAAAATTGTGGCTTTTTTGGCTACATCTACTTATAAATTGTATTAGGGTCTAGTATCTACTAGTGAAGCGACGGATTTTAAAAATGCTATCCTAAAAAGGAGCAAAATATTACTTCCAGTGAACAAAAATAAGTAGGTGTGTATTTATTTCACAGACTATATCAGCAAAAAAATTGTTTCTCAGCACAAAACAAGTTTTATACTATTTAACAGTATGTGATTCCTAGTGTTCTCAATTATAACACATTAATTTTATTTATACATCAGGGGGTAGCAATTTATACTAAACAAAAATATCTCTTCCTGAATGCTATTAATAAAAACTTATTTTGATATCAGAAGTCATTTATATTAAGTTTTGAAAAGCATTCTTAGGACATTTTTTCATAATATATTGGTAAAGTCAATTATTAAATATATAGTTTTTCTATCAGATTTTGTTTTATTGTGAGTCAAGTGGCAAAGAGAGACAGAGAAAGAGACAGAGACAGAGATATGCAGGAGCACTAAACATTTTGAGTAAGATTTTTTTTCCAGTGTTCTTGTCTCCTTTTGTCATTAAAGAGAAGAATGAAGAACAATGCTCTAATATTTTCTTAATTCTAAATAGCATATTTGCAAATATAGTCTTCTCAGGTAAGGTCATAAAAAAGATGTGGGAAGTGCCCTCGGGTTTAAATAGAAGGGCCATAATTAATTTTGTTTTATCTTTTTAATTAAATTTATTGGAGTGATATTGGTTAATAAAATTCTATAGGTTTCAAGTGTACAATTCAATGTCATATGTATACTGCATAGTGTGTTTATCATCCAAAGTTAAATTTTCTTCTGTCACCATATATTGACCCCCTTTACCCTATCTACTTCTCCTCTCCCCCTTTCCCTCTGGTAATTACTAAACTGCTATCTGTTGTTTATGAGTTTTTTTTTTTTTTATCTTGTTCATTTGTTGTTTTCAGTTTTATATCCTACATGAAATAATATGGATCTCAACTTTTTCTGACTTATTTCTCTTAGCATGATAATCTCAAGATCTATGTTGTCACAAAGGGCAGTATTTCATTTTTTCTTTTGGCTGGGTAAATAGTCTTTTGAATATATGTACCACATCTCCTTTATCCAATCATCTATTGAAGAGCACTTTTGTTTCCATGTCTTGACCACTGTGAATAATGCTGCTATGAACATATATCTGCATATATCTTTACAAATAAATATTTTCAAATTTTGGGGGTAGATACTCAGAAGAAGGATTGCTGGGTCACATAGTAATTTTATTCTTAATTTTTTGAGGAAACTTCATATTGTTTTCCATAGTGGCTGCACCAATTTACACTCCCACCTGCAAAGTATGAAGGTTCCTTTTTCCCCACAACCTCTCCAACACTTGGAAGTTACTGAAAATGTGTCACTATAATGTCACCAATATCTGTTTGGCCAGGTATTCTTGCAGAGCCAAGCTATGTAGAAGTGAAAAAAAAAAAGTTTACGTTACCTTAAAGTTTGTATTCTCTTAGAAGTATGTTGAAAATAAAATAAAACACCTACACGACACATTTAATATCATAATAAGTAATTAAAACTATGAAGTAAAATAAAATAAGGTTAAGATAAAAGAAAGTGTGAGAGATTTCTCTTTTACATAAGACCATCAAGGTAGTCCTCCATGAAATGAGGGCATTAAAACAGGAGTTTCTATAGTATTTATTGTATTATTACACTAGTTCTTTGTTTGCATATGAGCACAAACATGTTTTAATTACTATAGTTTTATATTTTTAAATAATCTTTAGTTATGTTGATTTTCTTACTTTTATTTAAAATATTTTCCCTTGTTTTTCTTTTTCGATGCATTGTAACTTTACTGAGTCCTTCAGAACACAGAAACACACACACCACACATATACACCCACATACTAAATAAAACTTAAATGATTTTATCAGTTAATTTAAAATGAACTCACTTTTTCAATATAACACAATTTTTACATTTAGAAACTAGAAAAAAATGTAAATATGGTGACAGAAGTTAACTAGACATTATGGTGGTAATTTTACAATGTATACAAATATCAAATAATTATATTATAGAACTGAAACTAATATAATGTTATATGTCAGTTATACTCAATAAAAAGGAAAAAGAAAAAGACCTCTCCAGATATGTTAAGTTCCATGGAGCAAGGGCTATATTCTTTGCTTGCTCCATATTATACCTTTGGAACTCTGAATGAAGATGCCCTCAATAGATATTTGATAAATAAATGGATAAGTGAATGGAAAAAAAAAAAAGAAAAGAAATTCTAGATGGTTTCTCATTTATTCACATATATTTTTAAATCTTCTAATAAATGTGTTTCTCATATTCATACAATCTCAAAAGTGCCATTTGTAGTGATTGTTTATTTTTCTGCTATAAGAAATTAAAATAGCTATTCTTGCTGTATAGAAATTACATTTTTGTAGGCTCATTTTAAATACTGACATCTTGCTAAATTCGTTATTGGTATGAGATTTATAGATTCCCTCCCCAAAATATTCTGTGTATGGTATCATATTCTTTTGTGTGCCTATGTGTTTGTGTACATAAGTATATGGATTTATTTGTGTATTTATTTTTTCTTTATGTGTCATTGCATTCCTCAAATTTCTAAAGCAATACCAATGGCAATATTGAGAATATTTTGATTCCTATTGTTTCTGTGTTTATGCATTAATATTATTGAGGCAATACATAGCACTCATAAAATAAAAGAACATTCCTTACATATCGGCTCTTTTTTTACTGTGCTATTCCTTTAATTGTGATATCCATGGATATTCTCTTCTGGCTGCTATTGGTTTCTAACACTGTTTTACTATAAACATTTGGATTTTGTGTTCTATTTTCTCTTATAGTCTTGCCATTCAGATGGAAACATATTGGCTTATTACTTTCCTTCTGGCATACACTTAGTTGGAAAGGACTTTGTACTCTGATTCTATTCAGTTCATTTGCTTCTGTTAGTCTTGCTTTCCAAATTAAGCTTTGGCTCAGGGACCCAACTTTGTATAACTCATTTCAACCAGCTTTACCATGTCATAAGAGAATTAAAAGTGTTCTATTTTAGTGAAAGGCTGCTTGAGATTTTCGTACAATTTACACAATAATCATTATATTGGTAACCGTGATCCGAATACAGGCAAATTGCATTTTATTCCCTTTAAGATATATAATTTGAGAGAAACAATTAATTACAATAAATTATTCAAAATATTTGACGTCATAGATGACAAATTAAAGTTTCAAACTATATTAAGGAGTATGATCATATCTCAAGGCAACTCGAGAGGCATAAGAAACATCACAGACACAATTTAAGACATTATCAGAAAAATGTTATTAATTTCTATTGCCTTATACACCTCTCACTTCTTTTTGAAAATTAGGAAATGATGCTCAGGGTCACCTCAGGTTGTGTTAGTTCCACATAAATTCTCTTTTCTTGGTACAAATAGTTGTTTTTCTCTTTCCTCTATCTTTTGAAAATTACTGAAAACATGCCACCATTAATGTCACCTTTATTTTATTTTCTTCCACTATCTGTCCTTTTAAATCAGATTCTGATTCTTTTTTAAAGTTGAGGAAATTGCAATCAGGTTTATTTTTTTTCAAACTCCTTCTCAGAGGAGGAGCTAATATGCCTAGGCATATTGACATTATTCTCACCTTCTGATTTTTAAATTTATAATTCATATCAGTTTGACCTGGGCTGTGTAACACTTTTAAGTGAAATGATGCAATTTCAGCAATTAAGAATGAAATCTTCTATGTGTAAGGTTTGTACCTGGATTTCTAATTGCGGTTTGCTGAGCCATCATCCATAAAGCTATGTAATACATGTTTTGTTAAAATTCTTACTGCTAAAATTTCAGATGTCACATCTAACCTCGATGAGTAATAATACGACCTAATCTGCAATATTTCCCACTTGTTTTTAGACTAAAATGATTATTGTGAAATAACCAGCATCACACACAATTTCGAAATTTGTCTATTGTATTACTTAAAAATAATCATAAATTCTAATTTTGATTGCTTTAAAAATGTCCAGCTAAGTAAAATAGTAAAAATTAAATTGAAAATAGAGTTTTTTTAAACTAAACATGACTTTCTAGATCTTATTTCTAGATTTGCAAGTAAATTACTTGTTGTATTCAGCAACCTACTCAGCTTTTGTAAATCGTTTTCCTCATCCCCTCTACCTACTTCATGTGACTAATATGAGAAAACACACACACAAAATAGAAAAAAATACACAAGCAGAAAGTAGTAGAAAATAATTTGTGTGTCTTGGTGGAACAAAGCAGAAATGGATTCTCATCTAGAGAAAGAAGCATACTGGCGCATTACTGGTCCAATTATAGGTCACACATGGACAAGACTCCTGTCTTTTTATCCATATTCCTCCTCAATGTCTAGATTCCAGTATCCCATAGACAATAAACATTTATATGTCCAAAGATGAACTCCTTATCTCTTAACTGCTTCATTCCTCCACCAGCAGTTTAACCCATTTTAATTAATTTTGATTAATGAAAAATATTTACCTCTAATTGCTCAAGCTTGGAATTATCATGATCTAATCCATGAAGAATTTTTATTAATTCTATTTACAAAATATATTTAGAGAATACTCACTTTTTATCACTTTCATTGTTAACACCATAGTCAAAAGATATTATCTCTTTCCTAGATTATTGTTTTCACCTCCTATCTCTCTGCTTGCACTTTTGCCTTCCCACTTTACAAATAATTCTCAAAACAGCAGCCACAGGGCTGAATAACTCTCTCCCTCCATATGTCCTAGAGTGAAAATAACTGATTCTCATGATGGTCCACAAGGTTCCATTACTACCTGTCTGACCTCATTCTCTATACTTGTCAGACTGAAAATACCTTTTGAAAATGCACAACTACAATGACATTTCCTTTGGCTAGGGATATATAAGTTATTTTTGTGTAGATACTAATAAGTAAATGAGAGAGAATTATATATTAAGTGTATATTTCCAAAACTTAATATATATTTTAGAAGAAAAATAAATGCTTATGTCAAATGCACATAAGGGTTAATAAGCACAGTCCTCGATTATAAAAAGTGAAAATTAAACTGATTCTTATGCAATTATTATTATTATTATTATTATTTTATTGGTTGATCTCACAGATTGCAAGTACCTGGTCAGCTTACAACCCCTTATTTTTTTATTTTTTATGCCTACAGCACCTGGTCTTCCTAGGTGGTCTCCTATCCAAGTTCTAACCGGGCCTGACCCTGCTTAGCTTTCGAGATCAGACAGGATTGGGCTCGTTCACTTTATGCAATTATTAAAGTTTCATTTCTTTTGAAGTTTATTATTAGTTTATCAGAATTTTGAAAAATAAACTTTATTTCCCTCTTTCAATATATAGGATACTAATAATTTATTTAATAACTATAAAATTATAAATTCTATATATGTGTATGTACACATATATGGTTGATATATAAATAATACAAAATACACAAATCTAGGAAAGTCATTTATAATCTCAAATCCCCTTTGAGTAAAATTTTACAGTGTTTTTTTTTTCCTATTTCTCTTATCATCAGTTTTTTTATAGAATTCATATTACCAAATAGATGCCACAGATATGATTGTAGAAGTCAGTCCTTTGAGTGTAGTTTTAGGAACAAACTCAAGTATAATTGTCATTTAAAGTTATTATTAAATAGCTACTTTTGACAGGAAAAATGTTCTAAATGAAAGATCTTGAATTCTGTGCTTATTTGGAGAAATTTATCATATTATTATGTGTAATTTTTAAAACTTTCTCCCTGAGATTATTAACAAAATCTTGTCTGGATGTCAATTTTAGGTAACAGTTTTCAGCGTTAGCAGGAAGACAAGTTTGCCAGTATTTCGACAATTTTACTGTGCAAATCATACAAAAAATGAAACGTTACCAAAATTATTCCAGTTCTCAAACAGTTGGAAAGAGGGCAAAATTGAGAAAACAGCCAGATAGACAAAAAATGTAGAAAAAAAAGATTTAAATATAACATAATAAAACAAACCTGGTTCACTGTTGTTTTTCTTACTGTTCAAAAAAGGAAATTACAATTAACGTTCTAAATTACTCCCTTCCTTATGAGATTAGTTTTATTTTAACTATATTTGTTTAACTATTTATTTTTTTACATTACACTTTTTATTTAGGAATATAAACAATCCATGATTATATCTAAACAAACACAAGGAAATCATAGTCTTATTAAATGGGTAGACTAATTCTAAATTATTAATTGTATACTTACTTTTTTTAATTCCAGTTGACTGGAAATTCATGGAAAATATACAACAAAACACAAAAAAATACTATATTTATGAAAAGTAGCTTAAATATAACAGATTTATTAAGTCTGCAAAACTTAAGTATAAATATTGACATAACATTGTAACTCACGATTAAAGCCAATAATTATAAACTGAAAAATTCTTATACTTGACCAATTATCTTGTATGTGACTTGAAAGAGATGAATTAGCTTTGCTTGTCATCATTTTTATTTGCTAAACTGACTAAATTATGGTGTGCAGCCTAAGTTCATAATTATTTTTGTACATTTACTTAGGCAGTATTTCCTACTAAGAAAGATTTTGCTTGTCTCTTAAAAGCTCATGTAAAGACAAAAATTCTCCAGGAAGCTTTCTGAAAGTGACTGTTTCTTTGAAGTTCTATGGTATTTTTTTTATTCTATAGAGAAAATATAACTGCAAATTTTAAGAATAAAAGTCTCTTTTTTCTTTATCTAATTTTATATATATGCATATATATCATCGATTTTATATACCTATATATGCATGTATGTGTGTGTGTGTGTGTGTGTGTGTGTAATTGCTTATTATGTGCCAGGTACTCTTCTAAGCATTTTATACCTAATATGATACCTATTTATTTTATTTTATACTTATTTGTTTAATTGTCTACCTAATATGATACCATGATACTTATTTAATCCTCCTAAAAATCTGTATGAAAGATAATATCGGAAAAGCTAAAGTAAAAAGAAAAATTAATAAATATATTAATCTCTCATGTATTAATAAATGTATTAATCTCTAGTAGACCTAGCACAAGGTAGTTATCCAATAAAGATTAATTAGATGAATGAATAAATGAATACAATCTAAGTCCTTAGATGACTATGGCTAAGTTTTAACCTCTTTTCTAAATAATTACTAAATGTAAGATCATAGATAATTCAATGAAGTCTTTTTGCCTCCATTTCTTAACCAGTAAAATATGTTTACAAATGGTCCTACACAATTTACAAGCTTTGTGTGAGATCTTATTTGAAATGCTATAAAATTATAATAGTAGAAAGTTATTTTTGTAATTATTTCTTAAATAAATCTCATGTGCCTTACAAATCAAAAAGTAACTAGAATAATTGCCAGTTTCTAGCCTACTACATTTGAGTTATATCAAACTCCTGACATTATGCATAGAATTATTCATTTATAAACATGGTTTGCAAGTGTTTTAAATAGATTGTAAAAAGGAGAAGATATGGAGAAAAACACCAATTCATTAAGAGTTCTACTATCTGTTATTTAAGAGTGTTAACATTCTGTGTTTGTTTGTGAGTGGGGGTGGAGAGTGGGGAAGCAGACACAGAAAGTGAAGGAAAGGAGAAAAGTAATACATGTCTAGGTTTAATATTGAATATAAATTATTATTAATATATGTTATATACATCGTACTTCTGTCTGAATACTTTATTATTACAGGCATGAGTTATTTTCATAAAACAATTTTTCTAATTTTAATAGCATGGTAAATGAAGAATTTTTTAGTATATGTAAATATCACATCTATATGACACAGCTTTATAATTCCTTACTTATCTCTACCACATAAAGCTAAATAGCACACATATATATGGCTGGATTGATATAGTAAAGTTTTCCATTGATGTTACACTATGGTATCTCTGCATGCACGCACACACACACACACACACACACACACACACACACACACGCACACACACATATTAGTGAAGCACATCTCTGTAGAGTCCATGTATAACATAACACAATTAAAGATTAATTTTTAAACTGCTCGGGCATATTTGTTAGATTATATGATTATATAATTGTATAATCTCACTATAACAGCTCTATTGTATTCTTTAAAATTAATATATATGCAAGGACTTAGTTAAAACACATAAAAATAGGTGTCCATTAGAAAGAAAATTGCAAGGTGATGAAAATATGAATGGCTTTGTCCAGACTGATGATGACTGTAATGAACAAAGCAGTACAAATAATTAAATCTCATCAAAGATAAAAGCTACCCAACAAAATAATGGAAACTAAACAATGTGCAAAAACAAATGTTAAAACTTAACTATAATGTTAAAAATAGTTTCAAAAAAGAATGATATTCTGAATATATCCCATTTGAATATTTAGGATTCAATTCACTAAAATTATTTTGGCAAAGGGATTAATTCATATCTCCAAGAGCCTGATTAAGGGAAAGATATTTGACATTCATCTTACCTTTTTCTTTGAGTTATTATTTTTTTAACATTTGAATTATTTTTAAAACTTATTCATGTTTAATAAGTCAGTTGGTAAGTAAGCATTCATGCATGAAATTGAGTCATGTTTTCTTCAGGGATTCATTCTCTGTATCACTATGCTGCTGTCAACATTGTTATAACGATATTGGTTACTGTGGGAATGGGTAAACTTGAAAAATTTAAAACACAAAAAAAGTAAAATAATTTTAAAAATTATGTTATTACAGAAATATCCTGCAAAAATATTTTTGGGAAAAAATTTTGAAATCAATGAGTAAATATATAAAATATTTTTAAAGTTGCAATGAAAACTTTACTTTTAATTAATAAATACATTCATAATTTTTGAAAAACTTGCATATAATTTGTGACATATGATATAGAGGATAATGTGTATATGTGTATAACTACATTTACTTATATTTTTGTAATTATTTGGCAACATAATTGGCACTAAACTTATAGAAGACATCTTTATGATATTTGTTGACATATTAACAAATACAATGGTTAGCAAATAGCATGCATTTAATAAAAAGTAACATTAATAGTAAGAACAAAATAATAATAGATAATAAGCATTAAGTTAAATTAAAATAATGCTGTAGTAATAATCAACAGTATCAACTTATTGATGAGACAACATTTTTAACCACAGATCTAGTAATAAAATGTGGAGGTATATTTGTCTTACTTCAGGGAGTTTTCCACGTGGATTTATATACTCAGGTGGGCAAATGAAGTTTGTTAATCATTTAAACAAAAATATTTCAGTGTTTTTCTCCTGCCGTATTTGTGTTTTGATGCATTACATAAATGTTTGCTAGATGTTAAAATGTGTCAAAAGAATAATGTAATTCCAAATTTCCATGCAGACTTTCTAATTATTTAATAAAAGTTGGTTTGATTTTGTGCATACATGTTAGCCATTTAAAAAATTTGAATTATAGTTTTTAAGAAGAAAAAGGAAACAGTTGGGACAATGCTAGAAAACCTTGCTGTTTACAATGCTGTGTTTCATCAAAAAGACAGAATCTTGCCAATAATTTTCTCTAACATTCTAAGAGAAGGAAAAAACCCTTTCCTATTTTTAGATATGTTGGTATACTTAACAACAAATTATCAAGGCTATAAAGTCAAATTTAATGAAGTTTACTGTACAGTGATAATGAAAATACAGCTCTTTACTTATTGGCTCAAAATAAAAGAAATATAAACAGCATAAACCTACATACTAACACATTAACAAATATATTTAGATGTATTGTGATGTGGATTTTCAAAGGGTTTAGACATTTTTTTCATTTCTTTTTTTAAACAAGAGAATTAGAGATTATGCAATAAGTATGTGTTCTCATATAATGAAATGAGTTTATCGCATCAGGATTTCCAAGGCTAAATCCCATACTTAAGGAAGACTGTTTCACTTTAATTCATTTGAAATGTTGAAATCAAAATATATAATTAAATATTCTCAGGGTTAGAGATAAATAATATATACTTTGAATATCACTTACTAACATCATGAGAGCAATCCTTCACTTTCTGCAGTTGTGACTCAATTCGATGATACCTATATCATCTTCCCTAACATCATGGCAATGAATATTTAGAAGCATGTTGACTAAAATGCTAGCATAAATAAACATAGACAAGCTAGGCTTTATAAAATATGTCAGAACATCTACCTAAGATTTTGTCATAAAATTGACATACCTACAGGCCGAACGAAATTTGATGAATGCATAAAAGAAATCAATACAGCAGGAGAAAAGTACTAAGAATTTTTATATAAAAGGAGAAAAGTAATACATGTCTAGGTTTAATATTGAATATAAATTATTATTAATATATGTTATATACATCGTACTTCTGTCTGAATACTTTATTATTACAGGCATGAGTTATTTTCATAAAACAATTTTTCTAATTTTAATAGCATGGTAAATGAAGAATTTTTTAGTATATGTAAATATCACATCTATATGACACAGCTTTATAATTCCTTACTTATCTCTACCACATAAAGCTAAATAGCACACATATATATGGCTGGATTGATATAGTAAAGTTTTCCATTGATGTTACACTATGGTATCTCTGCATGCACGCACGCACACACACACACACACACACACACGCACACACACATATTAGTGAAGCACATCTCTGTAGAGTCCATGTATAACATAACACAATTAAAGATTAATTTTTAAACTGCTCGGGCATATTTGTTAGATTATATGATTATATAATTGTATAATCTCACTATAACAGCTCTATTGTATTCTTTAAAATTAATATATATGCAAGGACTTAGTTAAAACACATAAAAATAGGTGTCCATTAGAAAGAAAATTGCAAGGTGATGAAAATATGAATGGCTTTGTCCAGACTGATGATGACTGTAATGAACAAAGCAGTACAAATAATTAAATCTCATCAAAGATAAAAGCTACCCAACAAAATAATGGAAACTAAACAATGTGCAAAAACAAATGTTAAAACTTAACTATAATGTTAAAAATAGTTTCAAAAAAGAATGATATTCTGAATATATCCCATTTGAATATTTAGGATTCAATTCACTAAAATTATTTTGGCAAAGGGATTAATTCATATCTCCAAGAGCCTGATTAAGGGAAAGATATTTGACATTCATCTTACCTTTTTCTTTGAGTTATTATTTTTTTAACATTTGAATTATTTTTAAAACTTATTCATGTTTAATAAGTCAGTTGGTAAGTAAGCATTCATGCATGAAATTGAGTCATGTTTTCTTCAGGGATTCATTCTCTGTATCACTATGCTGCTGTCAACATTGTTATAACGATATTGGTTACTGTGGGAATGGGTAAACTTGAAAAATTTAAAACACAAAAAAAGTAAAATAATTTTAAAAATTATGTTATTACAGAAATATCCTGCAAAAATATTTTTGGGAAAAAATTTTGAAATCAATGAGTAAATATATAAAATATTTTTAAAGTTGCAATGAAAACTTTACTTTTAATTAATAAATACATTCATAATTTTTGAAAAACTTGCATATAATTTGTGACATATGATATAGAGGATAATGTGTATATGTGTATAACTACATTTACTTATATTTTTGTAATTATTTGGCAACATAATTGGCACTAAACTTATAGAAGACATCTTTATGATATTTGTTGACATATTAACAAATACAATGGTTAGCAAATAGCATGCATTTAATAAAAAGTAACATTAATAGTAAGAACAAAATAATAATAGATAATAAGCATTAAGTTAAATTAAAATAATGCTGTAGTAATAATCAACAGTATCAACTTATTGATGAGACAACATTTTTAACCACAGATCTAGTAATAAAATGTGGAGGTATATTTGTCTTACTTCAGGGAGTTTTCCACGTGGATTTATATACTCAGGTGGGCAAATGAAGTTTGTTAATCATTTAAACAAAAATATTTCAGTGTTTTTCTCCTGCCGTATTTGTGTTTTGATGCATTACATAAATGTTTGCTAGATGTTAAAATGTGTCAAAAGAATAATGTAATTCCAAATTTCCATGCAGACTTTCTAATTATTTAATAAAAGTTGGTTTGATTTTGTGCATACATGTTAGCCATTTAAAAAATTTGAATTATAGTTTTTAAGAAGAAAAAGGAAACAGTTGGGACAATGCTAGAAAACCTTGCTGTTTACAATGCTGTGTTTCATCAAAAAGACAGAATCTTGCCAATAATTTTCTCTAACATTCTAAGAGAAGGAAAAAACCCTTTCCTATTTTTAGATATGTTGGTATACTTAACAACAAATTATCAAGGCTATAAAGTCAAATTTAATGAAGTTTACTGTACAGTGATAATGAAAATACAGCTCTTTACTTATTGGCTCAAAATAAAAGAAATATAAACAGCATAAACCTACATACTAACACATTAACAAATATATTTAGATGTATTGTGATGTGGATTTTCAAAGGGTTATTTTAGACATTTTTTCATTTCTTTTTTTAAACAAGAGAATTAGAGATTATGCAATAAGTATGTGTTCTCATATAATGAAACGAGTTTATCGCATCAGGATTTCCAAGGCTAAATCCCATACTTAAGGAAGACTGTTTCACTTTAATTCATTTGAAATGTTGAAATCAAAATATATAATTAAATATTCTCAGGGTTAGAGATAAATAATATATACTTTGAATATCACTTACTAACATCATGAGAGCAATCCTTCACTTTCTGCAGTTGTGACTCAATTCGATGATACCTATATCATCTTCCCTAACATCATGGCAATGAATATTTAGAAGCATGTTGACTAAAATGCTAGCATAAATAAACATAGACAAGCTAGGCTTTATAAAATATGTCAGAACATCTACCTAAGATTTTGTCATAAAATTGACATACCTACAGGCCGAACGAAATTTGATGAATGCATAAAAGAAATCAATACAGCAGGAGAAAAGTACTAAGAATTTTTATATAAATTATCAGACTCAACGTATCAAACATTTTATTGGATAAGATGTAAATTGTAATAACTTTAAATAACTAAATTAAATTAATTTTCTATAATTTTCTGAATGCTTTTTCTTTTTTAATATTGATCAGAATTTCTGACCTATATTATTTTCTTCATCTCTGAAAAACTTCTTTTATTTATTTATTTTATTTATTTATTAAGTTTTCTTGCAAAGTAGGTCTACCAGCTGCAAATTCTCTCAATGTTTGTCTGAGAAAGCCTTTACTTTTCTTTCACTTTTAAAGGATAATTTACTGGATATAGAATCCTAAATTAGTGAGATTTTTTTCTTTTAATACTTAAATTTTTACTACACTTTCCTTTTGCTTGTGTGATCTCTGAATAGAAATCCAGAGTAATCTTACTCTTGTTTCTCTACAGGTAAAGTGTTCCCCTACCCTCTGACTTCTTGTAAGTTTTTTTTTTTTTCCTGCAGTTTGAATAACATATTCCTAGATATAAATTTGTTTGGTATTAGTTCCCTTTGTCCTTCACAGATATGTGGTTGTTTGTCATTAATTTCTTAAAATTCTTAGTTCTCATTACCTTATATATTGCTTCTGTTTTTTTTCTTTCCCTTCTGTTATTCTCATTTTACATTTTACAGTTTTGTAATTGCCCCACAGCTCTTTGATATTTTCTTTTTTTTAATCCTCTTTGTCTCTTTGAATTTTTGATTTAAGAAGTTTTATTAACATATCTTCAAGCTCATTGATTATTTGCTCAGCCATGTCTACCATATTAACATGCCCATCAAAGACATTTTTATCTCCAAATAATAAGACCATCAAAGGCACACTGACTTCCAAATATTTGTCAATCACATTTTAAGTTTCCTACCCTAGTCATTGCTGCAGGGAGTGGTTTCTGTTTTGGGAGTCCTGTTCTTGTAAGCTATTTCTCTGTATTTGCCTATCTCTTTAGTTTGGGGCCGTAATTTTCCTTGTGACTGCAATTCAATTCTTTGGTGGACCTAAGAAGGGTTGTTGCTTTTCGTTTGTTTACTGTTTTTCTTGTGAAGACAGAAGTGATAACATTAAGCTCCTCACATGCTAACCAGAAACTAAGTTTTAAATGTTTTTAATTTTAGTTTCACAACTAAATTGCATATTATAACAAAGTATTTTAGAAATGAATTTATTAATTAACTCTATATTAGACATATACATTTTTAAAAAAATCAAGCTATTTTTCATTCATCGTTCAAATGTTCTCACATCATTAAGTTTTTAAATGAGATAATAATTTTAATCAGGTAATCATCCCTGTCTCATTTTCCTCAAAATATGTATACACATATTGTATATATCTCATTATAAAAGATAGTCAAATGAAAGTGTATCAAATGAATAAAAAAATACAAAACAAGTGTAAGAAATGACATTAAATATTTATATTCTGAGCTAAGTTTTATTTTAAAAAAGAAAAAATGTTTTGAATAATGAATTGACACCTTTATATTTTAAAGTTCATAAATTTAAATATTTTCTGGACTTTTATAGATGGATATTACAGGTTCATAGAAAAGGATGAAAATTTATACTTCATTGGCTGAGGCTTTTTTCATAGTTACATTCGAATGAAAACATGAATCTTTTACTTCTTGGATCAAGATCATAGTGCCAATATTTCCAAGAAAATCGAGATTTTAGTTGTGGCTACATAGGCCAACTCAGTGAGTAGGGGAGCTAAATGATAAATTAGGATAATTTATTACTCTAGAACTATGGACATTTAATCAACTTAAGGTATAGATTTAATAAAATAAGGTTTGTAAAGTGTTCCAATAATAGGCAACAAACTACAAACAATGCACTTACTCTCATTTTGATAATACATAGGGAAGGAACTTTCTTTAAGAATTTAGAGTACTGTATATGCATATTTCAATTATGTTTGATTATAAGGATTATAAGAAATACATACACATGAATGTCTAAGATATCTCTATTTATATAGATACATTATGTGTGTAAAATATCTGTGTGTGTATATATATATATATAAATATATCCAGATCAATTAATCTAAATATATTTAGATTTATATATATATCACTAGATCAGAAAAATATTTTTTACATGTTTTCTATTTCATTACCATCACAGCTTATTCATTAATTACTCATTTTATGTATGATGACACTGAAGTACACTGATAACAAAAAGCAATAAGTGACTGGCATTAATTTGTATCCAATTAATATTTAGCACCTATTATAACTTAAGCACTAGGCTAGATAACAGGAAAAAAGGGACAAACATGCTCACAAATTAGTAACAATTTAAAAACAGCCAGTTCTCATTCAGTATAATAACTAGTTTGATATAGCTGGTTGTAAGATTTATAGAAAAAAGATAATGAAAATTTAGAAAGGACTTCTAGAGAAATTAATATCAAGAATGAATGACAGCTAAGAAGTCTTACAGGCAAGTACTTACTTATTAAGAATACAGATATATAATAGTCAAGGAACTAAAAATAGTTCGGTAGGGTTGGATTTTAGAGTGTGACATGGTTAAGAAATGAGGTTAAAGAAACAAATAGGGGCCTCTTAATTAACAAAAATATAGGAGTTTTACTTTTATTTTGTGTACAATGGTAATTAAATAATTTTAAAGAAAAAATTGTGATTTGTGTTTTTAAATGATTACAAGTGTAAAAATGATTCATGGAATAAGGAATGAAATTGAGTATGTATAAGATGGATAGCAAAACAGATTAGAAGTGTTTAAAGATATCCAGAACAACAACAACAACAACAACAACAACAACAACAACAACAAAACATAGAAAGAATAATGATAGAACTTTAAATCTAAGTAGTGGTTAGTTTATAACAAAATAAAATAAAAATATTCTGCTTATTATTAATAGCCCCTCTCCATGTTACCCTTTAACATGTCTTTTAATTTTAATTTTTACCTATTTGGACATATTGGAATTACATTCAGTATATATATGTACACATATATATTTGACTATATTATCCTCTATAAAAATTTATTATTATTATTTTTATCTCAAGAGGTATTTTGGGGCTGATAACATAGATTTTGTATATGATAATTATAATGTTTTCTAATCAATTATGTAATATATCTAGATGATACTATTCTATTTAAATTTTTACAATATTTTTATCATGTCATAGTTCATTTAAAAATCAAATTAAATCTGAACTCCTAAGCTTCAAAAACAATTATTTTATTTTTTATGGAGAAAGGGATGTCTAAACAGACTCATCTAAAATAAATTTCCAGTCTATTAGGTCCAGTCTATTTATAAGTAACTATTCGAACTGCTTGTTATTAAAGAAAACTATT
>NW_011888802.1:5117430-5127304 GCF_000151845.1 Pteropus vampyrus | reverse complement strand
TGTTTATTTAATTTCTTCTCATCAGTTCATGGGCTTAAACTGAAATTAAAACTGAACTGTATGAACTATTTTGTTGAAAGTTCACTCTAATGAAGCAACAGGAGTTGCAGAAGCAGGCAATTAAGATGATGGATGTTTTTTGTTTGTTTTATTTTATTTAGTTTTTTAACTGGAAGAAAGTTAGAGGTTATTTAGTCATTTTTCTCTTTTTTCTATCTCTGTAAAAGGTGAACAAAATGACTATTGCTTATTTCCTATCCCACAAGTAGTTTATGTCATATTTATGCTTATGATTTACATCTTCTGACCTTATTTAATGCTTTGCTTTATTATAGTTTTTTAGAAAAATCATTTGTTCACATTTTACCAGGAAGATAATATTCTTCTAGTCTTGTCAATATCAAACAGCTGTTATGTGGCTAAACTAAGACTTAGTTATGAAAGAGAAATAAAATTAAATTAAACTCTGACAATTTTCTAGAGTTTGTTTCTATTTGAATGGAGGAACATAACTAAACATTGACCTATTTTCTACCATGCCCTAAAATTTCCCTTATTCCTTTTGCCAATCATCAGTTCATTATATTTTCAGAACTGTGTCAAAGATTCCAATTACTCATGTAGCATTGTACCACAGACATACTGTTTAAGGCAAGCATTAAATATGCTACCTCAGAGATGTAACCTTAACTCTATTTTGTACTTAGCGGTCTCTGAGTGACAGGGCTAATTGGTTCACTCTCTTGTATAAAGTTACTTTGTAGTAGTCAGATGACAGATTTCTGAAACTGTCAAGCTCACAAAGTTAGTTCTTTATTTTTACCTTCCCATAGGTCTTTAAGGTATTGTTAAATATTCATATAAAGGAGCACATGCATTTCTATATAAATATCAGTGTGGTGAGTTCCTTTAAAAATCTAAGTTTTAACCTGAGATATTAGAATACATCAAAATGATCTAAAACTTTTACGGTGCATAGAGTACTAAAATTCTTGGCTGAACCAGTAAAACTGTTATTTGACAGTCTTCACAAATGTACAAGCACACAAATGTGAAGAAATATATGTTAAATTTCATTCCTCCTACAATTTTCAAATTTGTGTAGCCATTTCACTAAAAATTTAAATAAATCTCTTTACAAAACAATAAGAAAAGAGCCTAAAGATTAAAAAATACAAAACAACAACAACAATAAAATGTCTTAGTCTATTTGGGCTGCTTTAACAAAATAATGTAGTCTGAGTAGTTTATAAACTACAGAAATTTATTTCTCACAGTTCTGGAAGTTGGGAAGATCAATATCAAGACACCAGCACATTTGATGTCTGGTGAGAGCCTGTTTCTTGGTTCATAGAGGGCTATCTTTCACTTTGTCTTTACATACTGAAAGGGGCAAGGGATCTCTAAGACATCACAAATGAGTATTCCAAAATACTTATTCATACATAGAACATAAACACATAAACATTAGTTATAGCTCACTTCAGCAGCTCCATATTTTCATCTTGCTTACCTCTAGAAAACAAGATAAATTAATAGTTTCTAGTCTATTTTCCAGCAATACCACTTCTGATTGCATATCCAAGGAAGGGCATGAAATCAGTATCTCAAAGGAATACCATTCATTGCATGCATTATTCAAAGTAGCCAAGATATAAAAACAATCTAAACATTCATCTTTATCCATTCATATCTTACACACATGCACAAAGGAATATTATTCATTCTTTAAAAGGTAGAAGATTCAGCCATTGGTGACGACATGGATAACCCTTGTGGACTTCATGTTAAGTAAAATAAGCAGGCCCATAAAGACAAATACTGAATAACCTCACTTATATGTGAAATCTAAAACAGACCTGTTCTCAGAAAATTAAAAGCCACTGAAAAAAGAAACTGAAGAAGATAAAACTAAATAGAAGTATATACCATACTCATAGGTAGGAAGAATCAGCATCATTAAAATGGCCATACTACCCAAAGCAATCTATAGATTCAATGCAATCCCTATCAAGATATCAATGGCATTTTTTAGAGAGACAGAAAAAAATAATCCTAAAATTTACATGGAACCATAAAAGACCCTGAATAGCCATGGCAATTTTGAGAAAGAATATAGTTGGAGGCATCATACTATCTGATATCAAACTATACTATAAGGCTACAGTAATCAAAACAGCAAGGTACTGGCATAAATACAGATACATTGATAAATGGCACAGAATAGGGAGCCCAGAAATAAATCTACACTTATACACTCACTTAATATATGACAAAGAAGGCAAGAATATACAATGGGGTAAAGACAGTCTCTTCAATAAATGGTGCTGGAAAAATTGGATAGATACATGCAAAAAAATAAAAAAGATAAAAGAAACTGAACCACCTTCTTACACCATATACAAGAACAGACTCAAAATGGATTAAAAACTTAAATGTAAGACCTGAAACCATAAAACTTCTGTAAGAAAACATAGGCAGTATTTGCTATTGCTAACAGTAATTTCCTTTCTGATATATCTCCTCAGGCAAGGGAAACAAAAGAAAAAATAAACAAATGGGATTACATCAAACTAAAAAGTTTTTGTACAGAAAGGAAACCATCAACAAAACAAAAAGACAACCAACTGAATGAGAGAAGATATTCACTTATGATACATCTGATAAGAGGTTAATATCCAAAATATATAAAGAACTCACACAACTCAATAACGATGACATTAAAAAACCCCCACAAACAATACAATTAAAAACTTCTCAGAAGACCTGAGCAGATATTTTTCCAAAGAGGAAACACAGATGGCCAATAGACATATGAAAAGATGCTCAAGGTCACTAATTATCAGAGAAATAAAAGTTAAAACTACAATGAGATATCACCTCACATCTCTCAGAATGGCTATCATCAATACATTAAAGAACCAGTGTTGGTGAGGATTTCGAAAAAAAGAAACTCTCATCCACTCTTGGTGGGACTGCAAACTGGTACAGCTGCTATGGAAAACACTGTGGAGATTTCTCAAAAAGTTCAAAATAGATATACCTTTTGACTCAGTAATTGCACTTCTAGGTATTTATTCAAAGAAAACCAAAACAATAATTCACAAAAATCTATGCACACCAATATTCATGGCAGCACAATTTACAATAGCCAAAATATGAACGCAACCTAAATGCCCATCAACAGATGTTTGGATAAAGAAGTTATGGTTCATATATACAATGGAATATTACTCCGCCATTAAAAATGAAATCCTACCATTCACAACGACATGGATGAACCTAGAGGTTATTATGTTGAGTGAAATAAGTCAGAGAGAGAAAGATAAATAACATAAGATTTTGCTTACCTGAAGAATCTAAGGAACAATAAGAACAAACTAATCAAAAACAGACTCACAAATATAGAGGACAATCTGACGGCCAGAAAGGAGGGTGGTTGGGAGGCTGGGAGAATGGGGTGAGGTATTAAAGGACTACAAATTAGTAGTTGATAATTGGTCATGGGATGGGGAGCACAGCATAGGGAATGCAGTTAGCATTAATGTATGGCTAGATAGAGAGGCAGAGGAGAGAAAGAACAATTAGAGTGATCATTTTACAAAGTATATAACTGTCTAAACAATGTACTGTATACTTGACAGTAATAAAATAAAATTTAAATAAAAAAATAAAATAATCAAATACATAGAAGGAGAGGGCAGAATGGCAGATGCCAGGGGCTGGGGGAAAGGGGAAATGGGGAGATGTTGATCAAAGAGTACACAGGCTTAGTTATGCAAGATGAATAAATTCTTGCGATCTAATGTAGAACATGATGACTATAGTGTATTATTACTCTAAATTTCCTAAGAAGGTAACTCTTAAGTAACCTCACTCCTCCCCAAGAAAAAGGTAACTATGGGATATATTAATTAGCTTGATTATGGTGATCATTTCACAATGTATATGAAAGCATGAAAATATACACTTTATATGTATATAATTGTACTTGTTAATTATACCTCAAAGCTGAAATAAAAATGAAATTATTGTAAGTATGAATTAAGATATACTATATCTACAAAATACACACTGGATTTTAAAGACTGTAAAGAAAATATGTAAACTATCTTATTAATTACTTTTACATTGATTACATGGTTAAATAATACTTTGGCTATATTAAACAAATAAGACAGTATTAAAACAAAACAAACAAATATATGTATATATATTCTAGCCTATTGCAAATGGAACTAGTCAGGACAAAAAATCAATATTTTCTTCATAACTATGTTCTATCTTAGATGTAGATTCAAAATATTGTCCTTCTCTATCTGAAAATGGATGTGCTTAGACTAATTTACTTATAATCAAAATTCTTCGTTCTTCAGATTCATGGTTAATAAAAGCTCTTTTTATTTTCATTCTCATGTGAAATTTAATAATAAATTTAATGCAGATTAAAAAAAGATATCATAGATGACAGTAGGCAAGATCTATGAGTAATGTATTAAAATTTGAGGAAAGTAAATAAGGTAATTATTATAATACATTTTCAATGCATTTTGAAATTATATCTTAGATTAATCAAAATAGCATATTTTTAAAGCATTTGGCTATGAGAAGATTAGAGGTCATGTGCTGAGCCAATATTAAAAAGGAAAACATTCTTGATGATTTGAAATCACTAAATATGTAGAAGTTGATTTACTTTAATCTATGAGTAAATATTATTATTTTTATTTAAGAAAAAGGAAGCAGGATCAGACTTGTTTTAAAAAATGTTCATTCACATTGCTACTAGCCTAATAATTCAACAACTTATTGATTATGCTTGCAGTATTTTTACTAACATAGTCTATTAGAGTAGGCTTCTCATTGGATTTTATAATGTATTAGCTATGAAACTGTAAAAAACATAATTTTACATATAAAAGCTCACACTGTGCCAATAATTTACTGCATGTTAGATATTTCAAGATGAATAAGATATTGCTCACAGTCTACTTCTGGAAACATATAAAGTTAGCAGATGACTAATTTAACGTGATTACTACTAAGCTGGAATAAACATGGAGAACTAAAAGTCTTCAATCTCTGGAAGGACAGTGAGAATTTGGAATTGGAAAAATTTCCCTGAACTTAAGATTTCTCAGAAGAAGTGGACAAGACATTACAAATCCTAAAGCCAGAGAGAGTATGACAGTTCTAACTACAGTAGGTAGGGAGCCTGGAACAGTCTATGGAAAGTCTCTAGCAACTTGAGGAGAGACATGAGAGATAAGTAAGAAATGAAAGAATAATAAAAAAATACGTTGATAAACAAAGGTCAAAAAATAAATAATTATGTAATTTTGTCTCGAGATAATAATTATCATATAACAAATGAAATATTTCTTTAAATATTTTTTCTACAGAATATTTAATATTGTCCTTCCTTCTATTACTCTAAGAAGTATATTTTATTCATTTTAGAGTTGCAATTATCCACATTAAAAATATTTCACTATTTCTCTATATGCGTAGTTTCTTTAGATACCATGTATTTTTTATTCCAAAAAATAGGGAGATTAAACAACTTCTATGTCAGATTTAACTCTGAGTAGCTTATCTAAATTCTTAGAATAAGGAAGTATGAAAGAGGTCCTAGTCCGCGTGGACATTCTTTTCTTTACATATATCTTTGCAATAGATAACCCTTTCCTATTTAGTGAAATAATTTTATGAAATTGCCACAAGTTTTGAACAATTTTTATGAAGATTAAAATATACTCATCAGGCAAATTAGAGAGGTAGTATAATAAATAGTTTTAAAAATTGTCTGCCTGTGGATTTCAGAATATGCAGATTTTTTTTGTGCCGTTTGTACTAGGAATACAGAAACATATAACATGGCTTTAAAATATCTAAGGAATTTGATAAAGTTTACTATGTTTAGCTTATAAATTATATAAATGACATTAGTTGAATTATGTATTTAATCACATTTACGGTAATCTATAGTAGAATTTAAAAACATGAAATCAGGCTTGAAATTATTTTTTTATTTCCCACAGCCTGTCAAACTAGTCAGGGATAATAAAATTAGAACATTTATAGAAGTCATTCTGAAAGTGCCTGTTATTGAAGTTGATAAACAAAATCCTCAGTTCATTAAGGAAAGAAGTAAGAGATATAATAGTGAAGTATTTGTTGCTTTTCATGGAATATATCCAAAATAATGATAAAATATTGAAGAATAGCTGAATCATTGCTAAATCCTAAAAATTGGTTTTGTTTTCCTTAATATGAGAGAAAATAAATTTTATCAAAACATGTAATTGTAAAAATTGTATTTATTGGCCCTTTTCCAGGATATAATTTTAACATCAGAAAATCAAAACTATTTATAGATATTTGTACTTATTAAAAGAATTTCCTTCAAAAGTAGACCATAGGTGGTAGTCTTGTTTTCCTATTATTATAAGGACAAATTGGTCATCATTCAGTTCCTAAAATAAAACAAATTGTATTTATTAGTTAAGGCTGTTATTTCAACCTGAACAACAGGCTCTCAATTATCTTTTTAACTCGGGCCTTCATCTTTTTTCTAATAGGTACCTATTCTCTAAACATAATCATGACTATTCTACCAATTGTCTACATTGGAACCATGTTTGCTGGACTCCAAGTTTGCTACTATAAATCAGAAAGTATACCCTATGAAATACATTTTTATTTCTTCAGAAAGTATTTTTTTTCTAATTATTAGGTGTTAATGAAAAGTTGTCACATACACTCTGAATAAACAAAAAAGCATAACCCAAAGGAAGTTATCATTTTGATAAAATTGAAAACACAATTAAGATTCTGAGAATTATCACGAGAACTTGTGTAAAATAAATCAGAGAGGTTTGGCAGTTATTTTGATATAAGTTGAAACAAACTGATATAATTTTCTTCAGTATGAAAGAGAGAAGTTCAACTTTACTAGAGTAAATGAACAAAATGTCTTGAAAACAAAGTCAACTATAGCCAAGCATAACAACTATAGCCAAATAAACAAACAGTAATAAACAAAAATAAAAAATGAATCATTCTATAAAGTAGTATAATCATTGAATATAAGTAAAAGAAGTAAAATCCAAAACTTGATTCAATATGAAGAAACAGAGAAATTCAGAAAAGTTAAAATTAAAAAAGAAAGGTGGGTCAAAATAAATCAGGTGAATGCAATTAATAATTTAAAAATACATGGTTTTTAATCTTGATAATTTACAAGGTATTACTGAGGCACACAAAAGCACTTCATAGCAAAAGACTTTTTAATACTAAAAGACTATCAACTTACAATGAGGTTATAAATTTATTATTTCATTGATTCAAATAAATCAGAAACAACTTTTATAAAAAAGAGGCTACAGAAGCTATAATATGATACAAAAATGCAACAAAATATTTAACATACTTCTGAGTCTATTGGGCACAACTAGTAAGAATAAGAAACTTCATACATATTAACAAGAAAGTAGATTGTATAAACAGTAAACTGAACTGAGATAATAAATATAACTTTTTCTAGTGCATATGAAAACTGTATCATAAGCCCCAAAGGACGCTTTAATTAATTCTAAACAATAGAGCACGAAGAGTCACCTAGAAATTATAACAAGATTGAAGTCTCTATCATCTAAACTATCAAACAATTTTTAACACCTGTGTAAAAGGAAAATACAAAATGGAGTAGCAGCATTTATTTTAAATAAAGGTAATTAAAATACAGTACCTCATAATACATGAGAGACAACAAATAACTACCAGAAGAAACTATATTGCCTTAAATACTGATATAAACAAAAAACAAAAACAACAACAAATACCTAACACTAAAAACAGAAAAATAAGTAATGCAGATGGAAAGAATTAGAGAGAAAGGAGGAAAGTTAAGAAACAAAAAAGTGTCAATTAAACTGCACAGTATCTTTGGAAATGGGAATGTGGCTAGCTGGAAGGGTTATTTTACCAAATTTAAAGATGCTTGATAACATATAACTGGCTTAGGACACAGTCATCTTTTGATCTATTTTTAACTTGTATTTTTGTGTCTTTTCATTTTAAACTACTTCTAAGTACAATATTTTCTTTATTATTTTTGTCTTTATTATATTTCCCTCAAAGAACAATTGCTTTGATTTGTCCCAGTGTTATAAACAGAAAATCACACTGTCTATAACCTTTTTTATTTGTTTGTTTGTTTTTACTTTTCCCATGCTATGCTTATTACTGAAAATTATTACTTCAGTTTATCTGGAGATGGATATAGTAAACATTAGGGGTAAGACAATTATCATAGTTTATATGAAATAACCTAAAGTATATGTGAATGAGGTGTCAGGACGCATTTGTACTTTTTAAACCACTAAAATTGCATTGTTTTTCTTTTATAACTCATAATAAGATCTTTATAGAAAAGGAGAATTAAATGTTCTGCCTTATAACTGTATTGATTTATGACTTCAATCTAGTTAAGAATATTAAATTTTACTGTCTTTAAGACTACTGCAATAATATATGATAAATTATTTGACTACCTTGTTATTTGACCACCAAATTATTTGAACATCTTATTTTTTAAAGAATAAAATAAATTAAGTCATTTTATTTGCAAGATGATATTAAAGCAAGATCCACATGCAATTAGATGTATATTGAAAATATAAATTTGGCCCTGCCAAACAAACAAAATGGAAAATTTTTATGGTGAAACACTATTTGAAAAAAATATAAATTTTCAAAATCCATTTTAATAACACAAATTGGGAGTAGATATGTTAGATGAACATGAGAATGGTAATCACTGCACGATATTGAATGATTGATTCCTTATCTCCTAATATAGGCATGTGGGTGTATTAACTTACTCATTAGTTAAAATACTGAAAGTTTTTTGATTTTCAAATATATGCTAAATAAAATTCAATAAAGGGATTCCAATGAGTACATCAGCATTTATGAGCTTTGCAGAAAGAAAAACATTTAAATCTCTTCCTAGAATTATAATTATAATCAGAGGCAAGAAATCTAATTTCTCTTCTATTATATCTCTATTTATATTTGGGAAGTATAGGAAATAAAAATTTTCTGAAAAATACAAAAGAATATGGAAGACTAATGAAGAGCGATATTTTATAAACAAAATAGCTGTATGGATCTTTTTGACAACTTTAAATTGTCAAAAAGACATATTTTGTAGACATACTTAGAAAGCCTATATCAATTAACATCCTGAAATAAACATATAATGTGAAATATTAAAGATTAGAAAACATGAGAAACATTTCGTATTTAATGGTATGTGAGATATAATTTTCTAAAATGAATGTATATTTTTGGAATACTTATTTAAAGATTTTGTTTGGAACAATATCAATAACTGTGCTTGCTTTTTATGTAGGCAGACGTTTATATTGCCATTTTAGAAAAATAAATATCATGATACCTGTCCTGAATTTTTTGCCATTAACTATTTAATTTTGTTTTTATACTTATGATAGAACTAAATGTAAACAAATTAAAAATTTCAAGAAATCATGGCTTAGAAAAAAACATCCATCAAGTACATTTCTCACTAAGCAGTAGAAAGATATATAATAATAATAATCACCAAAATAAAGATTTATTATTATAATACTTATTACTGTAATACCTCAGCTACAATTATTCTATGAAGTGTAAATTTCTCATTATATCTTCAGCTTTAACACTGAATATTTAGAAGAAAAAAATAAAAGAAGATTCCTGGAATCAACAAATAGAAGTTATACCAGCATTTTTTTCTTCATACTTTTGTGCTATCCCTCTTTACTGTGAGGAAGATCTGTGACTCCTCTACTAATAGAATATGGCAAAG